>NW_020664580.1:2357326-2438873 GCF_002925995.2 Terrapene triunguis
ATGGAATGCTGTCCATATTCGCAAACATTTACAGGTTGCCAAACTGTCAGCGAAAGCTGTAATGAATGGTTCTAATTACATTCAAGTAGCAGAGAGCATTGCCATTTTAATCAAATCTGAGCCTTGCAAGCTATTTGGCAGAAATACAAGAGCAAGCCTGAGGAAAACACTGCCAAAGTGTTAGTAACCTTTTATTCTAAATTCTGCCTGTCGGAGGACTGAATACCAACTGCTTGGAGAAGGTTTTGTTTTGTTTTTAAGTAGCCTATATGGTTTCCTCATAAATTATTATACCCTTCTAAACACACACACACACATACAATCCCCCACCACCACCACCATGTCAAGAATAACAAAGATGACCATTTAACCCATCAGTCAACTACAGTCAGATTGCCAGTTGTGGAGAAATGAGGGACCCCAATAACATCCTCTTGTTAAGACACTTTCTGCCAAAGTTCAGCTTCACATTACATCCAGCAAAAGACATAGAATCAAACTGCTTTGTCAGAAATCATGTGAGATGTTACTCCTGCCTCCTCTTCAAAAGACACAGCTTTGTGATTCAAAGTGCATCCTTATCCTAGCAATGTAAAAGCAGCTACCCTTACCATGGCTTGCTAACCTTCATCTTCCATGTCCTCTAATTACTGACTTTTGAGTTCCTAAATTCTGAACTAACATAGCAATTATATATTTACTCACTTCTTTCTTTCAGTTTCTTTAAACACCCTACCTCATACTTTGGTGCTTTTAGAATAATTCAAATATACTGGTACAGTATCAAAAACAAATCCAATATTCACTGACTAAACTGAAAAGAGAATAATCAGATATCCTAATAATTATATAAGATTAACAAGGCAGGCCAGACAAAAGACAAAAGCCACATACCTAGAGCTTTTTACATAGGAAAGAGTCCTCCCTATCTGGGGGCACTGATTTAGTTACCCAGTTAGACAAGGTACCTACAATTATTTGTTTGGGAAAATGGTTCAGACCATCCTCAGAAGTATCTGCCCCATAATACATAGAAAATTGGATTCACTTCCCTTAGGCTCCAGGAGAGACCCAGCAGCACAATTTGTCTCCTTCCTGGGCTTTTTTTCTGCAGCCCTTCATTCCCAGAGGCTGGGACATCCCGATAAAGGAGACAGGAAGAGGGAGCATTGCCTGGCCATTGAGTGCACCACTGATATTTTGTCTTATAACAAACATCTGTTTATTCTGTCTTTTAAAGTCATATGTAGGGAATTCACTGTGAAAGCCACAAAGAACAAGAACACAGTTTGTTACAGCCATGACTGAGTCCTCATGTATTAGACCCAGCTTTCAAGCTAACAGGCTGTGGGCAGTGGCCCCTTTAAAACCTTGTCCTGAGGGAGAAGAAGGGCTTGTTGTTCCAGGGGTTTGGAGAGAGGGAGAGCGACAGGGGCATGTGTGTGTCTGCAGCTCCAGACAAGAGGCCTATAGTGAGCAGGACCTCTTACAGTGAAGCAGCTGAGAACCAGCCCGAAGCCCAGGAGAGACAGAGCAGCCAACTGGAGACACCCCAGGAAAGGAGCCAGGAGGAGCACTGTGCCAGGGAGGAATCACCTAAGGAGGACAAACCAAAGCCAGACCCAATATCACTGCTGCCCAGGGCTGTGTGGGGCCATGAGTACTGGGGCTTGTGACCTTGCATTGGGAATAAGGAGGGAGGCTGTAGCTAGCTAAATGAGGAGGTTGTCGCTCTGTGTGGGTTTGCAGAGAGCGGCACAAGAGGGCAGCAAAGGGGTGTGTTGGGGAAAGTTTATTGATGCTGAAGATGACTTGGCACACCCAAGACTCATTGCCACATGGAAATTCTGCCCAGGATTCCTGAACTCTGAGTGTAGACACAGTGCTGGGTATCTGCCCTTTCATAGTGCAGTACCACTGGGCAGGCGTGTGTGTGTGTATTGTGGTACCACTGGGCGGGTGGGCGGGTGTTTGTGTGTTCGTTCACTCCAGGAGGTTTGGAACAGGTGCCCCGGGTGGAAGGGAGCTTTCCTGCTGCGTTCCTGCACACACCTTTTCTTGGCTGGAGCTGCCTGCAGAGTAGGCTCCATCTTGGCCATGAGGACACTATAGTTAGACACGGGAGTTTCTAAACCCACAGTAACATTTACTCTCAAAGCATCCAAGAGTTACAGAATTTTAGATAAAAGAAAAAAAAGCCAATACATGCTCACCCCTTCTTGTGAGTCCTTAGGCCCAGTCTCTGTGTCAGAGAGGCAGGCCCCTTCTGCCCTCTGCAGTCCTTTTGTCAGCCAGTGGTTGGCCAGTGAGAAAGAAAGGGCCAAGAGCAGACCTTGCCCTTAAATAAGATTTCAGTCCTTTGTCTGACCAGCTTCAAAGCTTTAGTCAGGTGGTTAAAGTCCCAGTTCCCCCTGGAGACAAACTAGGAAAATTAATCCCTACAGCCTAGGCACTCCCTGTAGCAAACCCACTGTTCTGACAATCACTGTTGGCAACTTGCATTAGTTACTTCAGGGAGGTGTCTGGCCTCACAATAAGCTCCCATTAACTCCTCTAGGCACAGACATTTCATACTCAACATGTAAGTTACATACCTCAAAACAGAAGTTACAATATCAAATGAATAGGGCCCTAACAAATTCACGGCTATGAAAAATGCATCAGGGACCATGAAATCTGGTCTCACCCATGAAATCTGCCACCCTTTTTCCCAAGCCCCCACTCCTTCCTTGTCCCGTTCCACCCCATTCTCCAAGCATGCTCTGCCCTCGCTTCTCCCTCTCAGCGCCTCCTGCACACCACTGAGCGGCTGATCCGTGGCGGGCGGGAGGTTCTGGGAGGGAGGGGGAGGTGCTGATCGGTGGGGCTACCAGCGGGCGGAAGGCACTGGTGAGCAAGGAGAGGCGCTGATCAGTGGAGCTGCCAGTGCGTGCTGAGCACCCACTATTTTGTTCCTACGGCTTCTACCCTGCGCCAGGCTCCAGCTGCTAGTTCCAGCCTGACTAGGGGAGAGACAAGACTTTCCTCTTCTCCTGCAGGGGCTGCTCTCAGGGTCGAGTCAGACCCACCTCCAGGAACCTCCCCAGGCTGCAGGAAGCTCCACATCCCCACCCTGCTTCCTACCCCCATCTCTCCCCAGCCATGGGGCTGGGGTCACTGCACTGGAAGCAGCCATGGAGCTTCTTGCAGCTGGGGAAATGTTCCCAGAAGTGGGTCTGAGCCAGCCCTGGAAGCAGTCCTTGCAGGAGAAGAGGAAAGTCCTGTCCCACCCCAGTCCAACTGGGACTAGAAACTGGAACCTGGCCCATGGTAGGAACCCCCAGCTGGGGCGCCCCCAGCCAATGGTGCCTGAACCGGAGGGCGGCCAGGGGCCATGCCCCCACTTTTTAACATGGGTGTAGTTTGGGGAAGTGGGGGGCATTGCCCCCCAAATGCAAGCCTCGGGCAGGTGCAGAGTGGCATCCGGCAGGAAGTGTGCTTTGCAGCGGGGGAGCTGACCTGTATGTCACAACCAAGATGTAGGCAGTCTGGCCTAGCAGGTAGGACCAGGTGTCAGGCCTCATGGTCAGAGCCAGAGTCACACATCAGGAGCCTAGTCAGGCATCAAGCCAAAAAGGTCAGAGGCAGAGTCCAATGCAAGGACCAAGAAAGGAATCTGTAGTAGCAACAGATCAGGTACTAATAAGTAATGCAGAGCACTTCCTGGAATTCCCACCACACTTAAATAGTGCATCTGGACCAATCAGATGTAACAGAGGGTGCTGCCCATCAGGTCTTCCGTGGGCAGCACTTCCTGCGGTGCTTAGTCCCCCAGGATTTATAGTGCATGGATTGCAGCTCTGCCAGGGTGGTGACATGAACCTATCGCTCTCCAAGAGCCTGTAGACCCTTCCCACCTTTACTCACACAAGTAGATTCATTGATTTTAGTGGATGCTTTGCATTAGTAAGATTTACTCATGTGAGTAAAGGCTGCAGGATCTGGTCCTTAATAACAGCCACTTCAAAATATGAAATACAGAAGGACAGATTTTTCTTTATTTTTAATCTGTTCAGTTTCTCCTTTCTTTGTTTCTGGTTTAGTACTGTAGATCATCCTCCCCTCTCTGCCATAGCTCTAGTCTTCTGTTACTTTCTTGCCTTTGTCAATTCCTCTTTTCCTTATCCTTCTGGTTTGCTAATTTGCTTTCTCCTGTGGTTTCCTACCTAAACTCTCCTTTATTTCAGTTGAGCTCTGTTCTTTATTCCTTTTCATTTCAGGTCAGTATCACCTGTGGAAGCATGGGCCAGACAAGAATAGGAAGACGCAGTTAAGACGTCCAAGTAGGCACTAGTCTCCTGTCAGTAAATTCTGCTTTTTCCATTCTGGCATCTGGTTGTTTTGCTGAAGACAAGAGTCTGCCAGACTGAGGAGAGTAATGTTGATTGACAGAAGCATCTTGCAGAGCTGGAAGCGTTTACAAATCTGACAAGAGTATGCAGGTGTAGGTAATGTGTCTGCGGAGAGGAGCTGCTGTGCCTAACTGACCATGTCAGGGAGCTCAGGAGTCCCTGGAATCTCTCCATAGTTTGCTGTTTGAGATATCCCAGCTTATGGTTTGGGGGAATGGATCGCAACCAAAAGTATACATGTGGGAGAATATCAGAAGTGCCCCGGCCGTCATCAATGCTTCTGGCACAGAAAAAGTTGTGCAATTTTAAAATGTTATCTTCTTCTGTTCCTTTATAGAAAAGACAGAAATATGACAAATACCTGATTGGACTCTGGTACAAGTTGAATCTTAATGAGAGCAACGATGCAGTATTTGACATTTAAATAATGTTTTGAAAAACATATGGATATCCAATGATCCCCTGATGACATGCTATGTCCACTCAGCCATGATTGGACATTCATTATTCAATGCAGCCAGTCAGACAAGTTTTGTTGTGAAGGAATCCATTTTGACTTTGTGTGGAACACAATGAGTAATAGTTACAGGAAATTTTCTTCCTGTGTGTAATACAATCCAACAAAAGCCAATGTAAAAGTGTTCAAGCCAGGACTTATTGCAGAAACTTAGTAAATGCTGTGGGAACACACAGACATGTGGAGAGAGAAACAAAAATGAAATTATCAGAGGGGTAGCCGTGTTAGTCTGAATCTGTAAAAAGCAACAGAGGGTCCTGTGGCACCTTTAAGACTAACAGAAGTATTGGGAGCATAAACTTTCGTGGGTAAGAACCTCACTTCTTCAGATGCAAGTAATGGAAATCTCCAGAGGCAGGTATAAATCAGTATGGAGATAACGAGGTTAGTTCAATCAGGGAGGGTGAGGTGCTCTGCTAGCAGTTGAGGTGTGAACACCAAGGGAGGAGAAACTGCTTCTGTAATTGGATAGCCATTCACAGTCTTTGTTTAATCCTGATCTGATGGTGTCAAATTTGCAAATGAACTGGAGCTCAGCAGTTTCTCTTTGGAGTCTGGTCCTGAAGTTTTTTGCTGTAAGATGGCTACCTTTACATCTGCTATTGTGTGGCCAGGGAGGTTGAAGTGTTCTCCTACAGGTTTTTGTATATTGCCGTTCCTGATATCTGACTTGTGTCCATTTATCCTCTTGCGTAGTGACTGTCCAGTTTGGCCAATGTACATAGCAGAGGGGCATTGCTGGCACATGATGGCATATATAACATTGGTGGACGTGCAGGTGAATGAGCCGGTGATGTTGTAGCTGATCTGGTTAGGTCCTGTGATGGTGTTGCTGGTGTAGATATGTGGGCAGAGTTGGCATCGAGGTTTGTTGCATGGGTTGGTTCCTGAGTTAGAGTTGTTATGGTGCGGTGTGTGGTTGCTGGTGAGAATATGCTTAAGGTTTGCGGGTTGTCTGTGGGCGAGGACTGGCCTGCCTCCCAAGGTCTGTGAAAGTGAGGGATCATTGTCCAGGATGGGTTGTAGATCACTGATGATGCGTTGGAGAGGTTTAAGCTGAGGACTGTAGGTGATGGCCAGTGGAGTTCTGTTGGTTTCTTTTTTGGGCCTGTCTTGTAGCAGGAGGCTTCTGGGTACACGTCTGGCTCTGTTGATTTGTTTCTTTATTTCCTTGTGTGGGTATCTTAGTTTTGAGAATGCTTGGTGAAGATCTTGTAGGTGTTGGTCTCTGTCTGAGGGGTTGGAGCAGATGCGATTGTACCTCAGTGCTTGGCTGTAGACGATGGATCGTGTGGTGAGTCCGGGGTGGAAGCTGGAGGCATGAAGGTAGGCGTAGCGGTCGGTGGGTTTTCGGTATAGGGTGGTGTTAACGTGGCCATCGCTTATTTGTATTGTGGTGTCTAGGAAGTGGACCTCCCATGTAGATTGGTCCAGGCTGAGGTTGATGGTGGGGTGGAAGCTGTTGAAATCATGGTGGAATTCTTCCAGGGTCTCCTTCCCATGGGTCCAGATGATGAAGATGTCATCAATGTAGCGTAGGTAGAGAAGGGGCGTGAGTGGACGAGAGCTGAGGAAGCGTTGTTCCAGGTCAGCCATAAAAATGTTGGCATATTGTGGGGCCATGCGGGTGCCCATAGCGGTGCCACTGGTCTGGAGGTATATATTGTCACCAAATTTGAAATAATTGTGTGTGAGGATAAAGTCACAGAGCTCAGCAATAAGTTGTGCTGTGTCATCATCAGGGATACTGTTCCTGACAGCTTGTATTCCATCTGTGTGTGGGATGTTTGTGTAGAGAGCCTCTACATCCATGGTGGCTAGGATGGTGTTTTCTGGGAGGTCACCAATGTATTGCAAATGAAATTAATGCTGGCATTTACCTTCCTCCACCCTAAACTGCTGCTTTTTACTGATAGTTTTTCTTTTCTAGGGCCTGGTCTACACTAGGCGTTTATGTCGACTTTAGCGCCGTTACATCGACTTAACCCTGCACCCGTCCACACCACGAGGCCATTTAGTTCGACATAGAGCTCTCTTTAAATCGATTTCTGTACTCCTCCCCAACGAGAGGAGTAGCGCTAAATTCGACATGGCCATGTCGAATTAGGCTAGGTGTGGATGGAAATCGACGCTAATAGCTCCGGGAGCTATCCCACAGTGCAACACTCTGTTGACGCTCTGGACAGCAGTCCGAGCTCGGATGCTCTGACCAGCCACACCCCGGGAAAATTTGAATTCCTTTTCCTGTCTGGGCAGTTGGAATCTCATTTCCTGCGTGGCGAGCTCAGCAGCAGTGGCAACGATGCAGAGCTCTCCAGCAGAGATGGCCGTGCAATCCCAGACTAGAAAGAGGGCCCCAGCATGGACTGATCGGGAAGTCTTGGATGTCATCGCTGTGTGGGGAGATGAGTCCGTGCTTGCCGAGCTGCGCTCCAAAAGACGGAATGCAAAGATCTACGAGAAGATCTCTAAAGCCATGGCAGAGAGAGGATACAGCCGGGATGCAACGCAGTGCTGCGTGAAAATCAAGGAGCTGAGACAAGGCTACCAGAAGACCAAAGAGGCAAACGGACGCTCCGGATCCCAGCCCCACACATCCCGTTTCTACGAGGCACTGCATTCCATCCTTGGTGCGGCCGCCACCACTACCCCACTAGTGACCGTGGACTCTGAGGATGGGATATTGTCCGCGGCCGGTTCCTCCGACATGTTAGCTGACGGGGAAGATGAGGAAGGAGATGAAGAGGACGATGCAGTCGACAGCGCTTACCACGCTGATTTCCCCGACAGCCAGGAGCTCTTCATCACCCTCACAGAGATCCCCTACCAACCGTCCCCCGCCATTACCCCAGACACAGATTCAGGGGAAGGATCAAGCAGTAAGTGTTTTAAATATCTTAACATTTATTTATAACAGAACTTGCATATTTTAAATATTAACAATAGCTAAAGTGCTTTCAAGTATGTAAACTTTTATTTATAACAGAACAGGAAGATTTGAAATATTAACAATGGGTAAAGTGCTTCTAAACATGTAAACAGGAAAGTGCAACAAAACGGGAATCTGAACAAAGGGTATCATGATTATTGTGTCTTTGTCCGCTTCAATGTATAGTCCGAACCATTTTAAGAAAATTCAACAATGTCCGCTTCATGATTACACTGCCCAAGACGCTCCACTCTTTTGTCCCTCCAAGGGCACCTAACCCAAAAGCTGGTCGATGTGTCCGGGGATAGAGGCGAGATCCCCCGGGGAGAACTCCTCATAGGCCTCCTGCAGGTGTCTTTCCAGCCTAATTATCAGGTTCTTTGGCAGGGAGAGCTTATTAGGCCCCCCGTGGTAAGACACGTTTCCCTGCCACAACGCCAGCAGGTATTCGGGGATCATGGCCTTGCAGAGCATAGCAGCAAATGGCCCCGGTTTCTGCAGGCTGTCCCGGAGCATCCTCTCCTTCTGGCTCTCCGAGACCCTCAGGAGGGTGATGTCTGGCATGACGCCCTGCTTTGAATTAGGTAGGGGAAAGTTAGTATTGGGACTGCTTGCCCGTTCCTTTACAGAACTGCAACCGCCGGTTTATAGCCACGCGGTTTACAGCCGCGAGGGGGTGGGACAGGGACAGAGTTCATGCTTGCAGGATTGCTGCCAGCAGAGACTCGCATTGCTTTCTATGTGAAAGGAGGCCAGTGCCACTCTTAAAGTTTTAAGCAGCCACAAGTCTACGGCTTACCATGTTTGCCAGCTAGACAAAGTCCGGTGTCCTGCCCCGCTCCTCAGCTCGCCACAGCAAGACCGCAGGCACTGTAGGCGAGGGCCGAAAATTCGACCTTGTCCTCAGTGCGCGTGTGATAGGTGTTCTGCATGGTCTTGTTCACAGAGAAAGACTATGTTCTCTGTTCACAGATACATTGATCTGTCTCAGGAATTCACTCCCTTTTTCCAATTCCCACAGCCACATCTGCCCAGAGGCAAGCGCACATTAGGAGGAGGAAGAAGAGGACACGGGAAGACATGTTTGCTGAACTAATGGGATGCTCCCGAGCACAGGCAGCCCAGCAGACACAGTGGAGGGAGAACTTGTCCCAAATGCACCGGGCAAACATGGAACGGGAGGAGAGGTGGCGACAGGAGGACCAGCAGGCGACTCAAACGCTGCTTGGACTAATGAGGGAGCAAACGGACACGCTCCGGCGCCTTGTGGATGTTCTGCAGGACCGGAGGCAGGAGGAGAGAGCCCCGCTGCAGTCTCTCTCTAACCGCCCTGCCCCGCCACCAAGTCCCATACCCCCCTCACCCAAAGTCCAAACACGGAGGGGCGGCAGGGGCCGTGAAAACTTTCACTCCACCCCAGCGGACAGCTATAGCACTAGAAGGCTCTCATTTCCCAAAATCTGAAAAGTCCTTTCCTACCCGCCTCACACAAGACCCCGTCCAAGTTTCACCCCCCCGTTCCATGTGTGGTTGTTAATAAAAAATACGTTTCTGTTCATTACTGTTTCCATCCTCTTCTTTTGGAGGAGAGTCTGTCTGAAGGGGGGGAAGGGGCTTGGTAATTAGACAGGACAGTCACCTTTAGCAGGGGGCAGGTCCAGCAGCAGGGCACATACACAGTGCAGTGACTAGTTACCCTGGTCAGTCTGGGAGGTGGCTTTCATGTTCTGGGGGGGGGGGGTGTTGCTCTGTGACTTTGTGGCGGGGGAGGGCAGTTTAGAAGCATCATTAGCATCACAACACTAAACCCAGGTTTAAAACATTCCCGCGAAAACAGTAATAAAGACAACGGTGTTCATTAACTAAATAGAACGGATTTTATTTTTTGGGAAGGGGGTGAAGGGGGTATGTGGCTGGAGAGGATAGTCAACATGAACTGGGTAAAGAAACGGGGGCAGGTTCAGCTTCTGTGTCCACAAACATAACAGTCAACGGTTACCCTGCTCAGTCTGGAACCTTGCTTTCAAAGCCTCCCGGATGCACAGCGCGTCCCGCTGGGATCTTCTAATCGCCCGGCTGTCTGGCTGGGCGTAATCAGCAGCCAGGCTATTTGCCTCAACCTCCCACCCCGCCATAAAGGTCTACCCCTTGCTCTCACAGAGATTGTGGAGCACACAGCAAGCTGCTATAACGATAGGGATATTGGTTTCGCTGAGATCACAGCGAGTCAGTAAGCTTCTCCATCTCCCCTTGAGACGGCCAAAAGCACACTCCACCACCATTCTGCACTTGCTCAGCCGGTAGTTGAAGAGTTCTTTTTCACTGTCCAGGGCGCCAGTATAGGGCTTCATGAGCCAGGGCATTAGCGGGTAGGATGGGTCCCCGAGGATCACTGTAGGCATCTCCATGATGGTCGCAGCGGGATCCATGCTCGCGGTGCTGTGGCGTCCGCGCTGTCACTGACCAGAAAAGTGCGCGAACTGATTTCCCGCTGGCGCTTTCAAGGAGGGAGGGAGGGCGGGAGTGACGATTGGATGACGACAGTTACCCAAAAGCACCCTCGAGACATTTTTTTCCCCCAGAAGGCATTGCGGGCTCGACCCAGAATTCCAATGGGCAGCGGGGACTGCGGGAACTGTGGGATAGCTGCCCACAGTGCACTGCTTCCAATGTCGACGCTTTCCCTGGTAGTGTGGACTGACAAAGTCGAATTACTGTCCTTAGTGTGGACACACACGTTCGACTTTCTAATATCGATTGCACATATTCGATTTAACTAAAATCGAACTACTCTCGTAGTGTAGACATACCCTAGGTTAAGTTTTCATATACATAAGTTGTTCATTCAAAATATGTAGCTACAAATGCAACTGGGAGCTGGGCATGCAGTTTGCAGTTGCATATATAATATTTTAGGTGAGCAGCACTTAGACTAATAAAAGCTACTAGGGTTTCTACTACAGCAGCTTTGCCGAACTCTAAGCAGACTGCAGAACAATGCACCTCCTCATATATTTGTGCATAATTTATTCAACAACTGATACTTGGTTGATCAAAAATATCTCCAGTCATGTAATAGACAGTATTCCCCCTGTTAGAATGAGCTCATGAAATGGAGTGGGTTTTTGTTGTTGTTGTTTTGTGTGTGTGTGTGTGTGTGTTTTGCCTATTTGCTTAGTGATGTGCAGCTAAACTAAAGATGCAAAAACAAAATTGCTTTGGGTAACAGAAGAATTGATTTAGGCTTTGATCTGAACTGAAATCAAACCTTTTTCTCAGGTTCAGGAAAGTTTGGTTAACATTTCCTCTGCATTATTATTAGCACTTTTTCCACACCTCTGCACTTTCTAATTCCAGCCAGAATCAGATGTATCAATATCTAAATGCTGATCATGGCACCCATGAAAAAAGTACAATACTAGAAATCTTTTAAGCCTACTTCTTTTAAAGCCTACTTGTACAAGATTTCAAAACCAAATCTGCAGGCTCATAAGATTTGGATAGTTTATATAAGGTTTAAAATAAACACCCAAACTTTTGGAAGCCAAATCTTTAAATTTTGTTCTGGTTTGCCATCACTAATTATATCTGAGTGACTGTCAAGCAGTTCTGTTGCCATAGTCACTACTGTTGTTGACACACTTGCAGTAGCTACTGGAAGCAGGAATATCTGAGCATATAAATATAAAAAAACATTTAGGGCCTGATTCTCCTCCCACTTCCACTACAGTAGCTGCACCAACTGTTGTTACTCCAGATTTACACCCAGTGTAAATGAGCAGAATGACCCATAACCACAGTTAGCATAATTAATTTGCCTAGCTTTTTCAGGTAGATCTTCTCTCAATAAACCCTACAGTGTGAATACTTTTGCTTTATTGTCTGACACAACTTTCAAAAGCAGAGTTTCCTGTCAAGAAAGAAATACAGTGACATAGTGAATGAGTTCCTCAATTGCCGTAAATGAGTGTAGCATCACTGAATGGAGGCACACCCTTTACACCAAAGAGATGAGTCCCAGTACACATTGGGAATGGAATGTCTACACTGCAATTAAAAACCCACAGCTGACCTGGGCCAGCTGACAGGCTCATGCGGCTCAGGCTGCAGGGCTGTTCCATTGCAGTGTAGACTTCTGGGCTCAGGCTGGAGCCTGGGCTCTAGGACTCTGTGATGTGGGAGGGTCCCAGAGCTCAGGCTGCAGCCCAAGCCCGGAAGTCTACACTGCAATGAAACAGCCCTTCAGCCCGACTCAGCTGGCACAGGCCAGCTGCAGGTTTGTAACTGCAGTGTAAAGATACCCTTGAGGTGTCTGTTCAGTCCAAGCTTGCCTCTGTGAGCCTCCCTGATTCCACATCACTCTCACTGTTCCAAGGATATTCTTACCCGTAATCTTGACCCTTCCCAGCATAGCTCCCTCACTGTGGGGATGTTTTTGTATTGTCCCCCTCCCCTTGTACACTTGGCTCACCTTGTCCTTGAACAGGCCAACCTGGTGGCTAGGCACTTTACATACCTTTCAGGGGCTTATGTTCCCTAGAAAACCATGTTTCATTTTATTTTGTTTACAATGAGTAACAGCAAATATCTGCAACTCATGCAATTTTCTGCAGGAAGGTGGCAATAAGCATTCCAGCAGCAACACATTATTTTCCAGCAAGAAGTAAAGACAGTAGAACCAGCTTATTAGGGTGCTCTATATATCCCTGTACTGATGGGTAAAATGGGTAGAGAAAAACAAATAAAAACAATCAGATTTTCATAACTGGAGGTTATTCAATTTTTCCATTTTTAAAGAGAAAAGATAACCCCTCCACACCTCAGAGAATGGTGTTCTTAAGTTAGATGTTATGGGCTGTAATGCTTATGAGATGTAAGATGGCTGTCTGGGCTTTTCTACAAAATACAGTTACAAATCACACAGGACTCTGAATTCAATGCAAAGAAGTGATCTATCGAGGCAATGGGTTACCCCGGAGTAAAACCAGTGTGGGATCAGAATCAGGCCAAAGTATATCTGGGATAAAAATGCCCTCCCTCTCTTTATGGTATGTACTTACTGTGACCAATGTGGGAATTTTCTGTAATATTTTTATGAGTTATCTGTATGACTCTGTACCGATCACCTTCACATCGCTACCCATTGGGAGGAAATTTTCTCCCTAGCACACAGGAAACCAGGCTAGGTCTGAGACAGATAGCCGCTCAGACTGTCTGGGCTGGAATCAACACCTTTGAATGAAAGACCCTACAGAAACAACGGAAACTCCAATGACTGAAAATTAACAGTTATCTGCAGATGCAGCTAAACATGTGAACACAGCATAGCTGTGTCCAGAGAACAAAAACAAGTAGTATCAGGTGGCTTTGTTAACAGTTGAGCCCTCAGAGACACAGGGGCTCACTTGGGACTGTTGGACAAAAGGACAAGAGAAGAGAAGAGAAGCAAAGATGGTTCCTACAGCTACGGTTGCCAACCCTCCAGGAGTCTCCAGGAATTTAAGATTAATCTGTAATTAAAGATTATGTCATGTGAGGAAACCTCCAGGAATACATCCAACCAAAATTGGCAACCCTACCTAGAGCAGGGTGGCTCAAGGGAATCTTGGCATTACTCTGTCTTAACCTTTGCTTCTCTGTGCTAAACTAAGGACTTTTCAGGTTCTTTATGCCAGTGGCTAATGAATTGTTACCTTAAAAAGGCTGCTTTGGGTCACTGCAAATACTTACTGAGAGTATTGTGTCCTAAAGAGGTATGGACAAGCCTCCTGCAAGAGTCTGGTTTGGCCAGAGGGGGTCATGGATTGCTGGTGCCTGAAGGCCCAGTTTCAGAGTCACAGAGGCAGTGGCCCTACCCCTGTGGAATTGGGTGGACTCTTAGGGTCTGGCACACTAAAGGGGTCACTCCCCAGGGACTGGTTACAGGTTGGGGCATAGACCAGATGAGACCATAGCCTGATGCACACCCCACCCCCAATTGACTGACCAGGAAGCACATTGCATCATCTTAACTGTTATGAAGAGTACATTAATCAGAAGATGAGACATACATAGAGCTTTTACCATTCATATAGAGACAGATCACCAAACCTTTCTGACCCTTGACTTTTTTTTCCTGTGTAAGCTTAAAGCCTGTTCCATTAACACCACTTGGAATTATGTAAATGTCTGTCTACATGGGGATAAAAAAGCCATGGCTGGCCCAGGTCAGCTGACTCAGGCTCATGGGGCTCAGGCTTTGGGGCTGAAAGTTGATGTGTAGACATTTGGGTTTTGGCTGGATCCCAAGCGCTAGGACCCTGTGAGGGTGGAGGGTCACAGGAACCCAAACATCTACTCAGCATTTTTTAGCCCTGCAGTCCAAGCCCAAGTCAGCTCACCTGGGCCAGCCAGAGCCATGCCACAGGGCTTTTGTCCCTGAGTATATCTACCCTAAGTAAGGCAAACAGAGCTGGGCTCTGACCGGCCAGGTACAAACACACAATAGAAGATTAACAGGTATTACAGTGGAGAATACTAGCACTCAGCAGGAGGTGTAGGAAGAGAACTGGTGGCATGTCAGAAGTGCGCTGAGTTTAATGAAAGGAAAGCTAAATATACAGAACTTTTGAGAAGCAGATCAGGGCTTCTTTATTTGGGTCTCCCTTTTCTAATGGCAGTATGTCTACCTTTTGCTTCCTGAAAGCCTGTTTGGGATATAAAATCTTTAATGACTAACTTCAGGTAACACCTTACGTAGCTGAATGTAGCAAACTGTTAAATGCCTTTTCGTGTGTATTTTTAAAGTTATGAGCTGCCCAGATACTTTAAACATTTCATGCAAAGAAATTACAGTTCTAATGAGATAAAAAAGATAAGTCTATATTCGTGAAGAAATAAAAAATGTCAGAATGAGATAATTTGTAAAAGTTACTTTCAGTTTAAATGGAAGTTTCTTCTGCAGATACTTAAGGGCTGTTTTCATGAAACTAGTCAGCCTATGTCTGCATAAGGACATTCATTTCTTTGAGCAGAAAATGCAGGTATATTTTAGTACAAACTCCACTTTCTTGTTATGCACCTAATACACACATTTTCCAACATGTGTTAGTGGGCACTTCTTGATTCTAAATTAGGCAAGGGATTGGTCTTAAAGGGTGTGGAGTCAGAAAAAACAAAGGCACTGAAAGTTTTAACTGATAAAATATGTAAATGCCTAAGAAACAGAGTGTAAAGTATCAAGAGTGGAGTAGTTGTTATGCATTCTTAAAGTGTCTGAAGCATTTCACCAATCACCACCATAACATCTATAGCTGTAAAAGTCAGGTGAAATGCACATGTTCAAAGGAATGATCTGTGGAAAATGTACACAGTAAAATACATCATTGTTGCTATAAAAAGGGACATTCTGTAAATGTACAGTCTGATTAAAAGGAAAGATAAGCCTTGTATAAAACAGCATTCAGCTTTTTAAACGTCAGCTGCAGATGGGCACAAACTCAACTTTAACTTGTTCCATGCTTCTGAAGCTATTTGCTGTACTATACTTAAACTGACAGAGTTATGATAAATATGGCGGAAGATGATTACCCAGTCATTTTTCTGCAAGACTTACTTCTCTCAACTCATGAAGCTGCACAATGCTGAAAAGGCTGCAACTGTATAAGAGAGCATGAAATAGCTGATAACTAATTTCCATATATACCAAGTGAGAACTGCCAGTGCTTTATGCTGTAGTTCTGTTTGTGGTCTGCAGATCACCAGTAGCCCAGGGAGCCCTTCCTAGTGCTCTGCAGAATGAAATGTGTTCGAAGTCAAGCAGTGAAGGGAAAAGGGGGTTGGGATGGGTTAGGTCGCTCATAGAAGGATTTTCCTCTCTAAGAAATGGCCCACTGCATGAAAACACTGGAAAAACCAACAGTGCTTCGTGTTTAGCCCTTCTATACCCCCAAACTATTTCCTATGGACAATATGTAGATGGAGAGGCTTGGTGCTGAACAGAACCCTCCATAGGCAGAAGGAAAAAGAAAACACTTCCTCTCACTGCCAATGTTAGCAGACGTATACCAGCCTCTAATCCCCAGCACGCTGTTGCTAGGGAACTGTGTATTAGGTATTAATTTACAGGGCCTGCTAGCTAGCGGGTAGTTTGCTGGGGAATGCAAGGCTTCTTTGGATTGAAACTCCTGAAAGCTCTCCTGTATGGATGTGAATGAACAAAGAAGATATGAATCATTTTTTTCTTCCTGAGTTTTCCGCTGACTTCTCTTCAGACATGCTCTAACAGAAGGTTTGCTGTCTTAGATGAACCTAATATTTACAGGACTTAAGAGAAACATCTGTGGCCAGGTTGGTTTTTTTCTGTTGTAACTGATAGTATACAGCCATCACCTGCCTGCTGTAACAGTCACCAACTAAGTGTATTCATCTCATCTGTGATTACAGAATTAGATGTTCAAAGCTGCCTAAATGATACATATCACCAATTACCATTCATTTTAATAGAAATTGGGCATCCAAATACCTTAGGTAGTTTTGACTGAACCATAAGTTGTTGTTGGTTGTGGGTGTTTTTTGTAATCAAGGCATGATAGGGGGGAAAAAAAAACACAGGATAAAAGGAAATAGGTTCTCTCCCAGAAATGAAATTCACTCCAACGCAGAAATCCAGCACAAGGCCGGCACTACTTATGTTCTACTTGAAGGATTCAAAATAGGACTAGCATTTAATTGTAGGTGGATTTTTGTGCTGAATTTCACCCTTTAGTAGTAGTGAAACTAGTTGCATCTCTCTGCTACTAGATAAAACATAATTATTCAGAAAACCTCCTGGAACTTTAATTACACCATTTATGGGCTTTTGGTGTTGGGAGCTGTAATCTCCTAACTGAATTTTCTTCATTCTTGTTTTGGTTTGTTACTTTAGTCCAATATTAATCATAAAGAAATGTAGGGAATTCTTGAATTCAAGAAGGAGTCCTGCAAAGATGGAAAGAATATCGTAAGTCCACACTTAGCCGTCCTGAAGCAACTCCATGTCCAGATCTGGATGCATTAGTAGTAGATGCAATCCCTGACCCAAAAACTTGTGTAAATTCACCTGTGTTGGAAGGAGTTTGCTCTACCATAGAGAAACTGAAGCAGGTGTGCTGCTGGACCCAACGATATAATGCCCAAACTTCTCAGGTGTGCCATAAGCATAGTGTTACACCAGTTTTTTGTCAGAGTCTGGACTTTTGGGAACATACCAGCAGAGTGGACGGAAGTGATCATTTCCCTCTTATAAGGGGAAAAGTCCATGCACTGAGTGCCGTAGCTACAGGCCCTGCTCTCTGTCCCTAGAAAAGTCTTCACACTTGTCCTACTCATCTAGCTCCAGGCTGTCCTTGTGAAACGCTGTCACCCAGAGCAATTGGGCTTCACTGCGGGGTGATCTACAATGGACACTATACTTGCTCTCCCTCTTTTATCTGAGATTAACTGTGAATTTAACCGGCCTTTGACAGCAGCATACATAGACCTAAAGGCAGCCTTCAATTCTATTGATAGAGCTGCCTTGTGGAATGCCCTCTGAGGCATCAGTGTTCCTGACATCTTCCTGAGGGTAATTCAAGATCTACATAATGGCTCAGGGACATGGGTGCATTGGGGGACCCCAAGTTCTGACAGGTTTCACACTAGATCTGAGTGAAGCAGGGATGAGTCCTGTTCTGCTGCATAATGAATTGGCTCCTTGAGCGTATCTCCATCATTATCAGTATAACTGGCGGTTCAGCCTCTTGTACGACCCTGGATTATGTCATCTTTTTCGGGCAGGATGCAGATGATCTCAAAGATGCACTAGAGAGCTTCTGGCATGAGGCAGCTGCCCTTGGGCTAAGGGTTTCTTGGGCAAAACCAAAAAAATCCACAGTGTCAGTGCAAGAGTTGCAAGACATCTGTGCTGCCAAAAACTGTGAAAGTAATGGATGAGTTCATCTATCTAGGCAGTAAATTGTCATCAAATGGGCGCAGCCAGCCAGATGTCCTCAGGAGAATTAATTTAGCAGACTCAGCCGTGAAGGACCTTCATAGGGTCTGGAGCCAAAAAAAGGTGAAATTATATACAAAGTTACAGATTTATCAAACCTGCATGCATACAATCCTCTTGTATAAAACTGAAACATGGACATTGTTTAAATAAGACATCAAGAGGCTGTAGACATTTCAGATGTTTTACCAGTGGTAACTACTAGGTATAAGTATCAGAGGGGTAGCCGTGTTAGTCTGGATCTGTAAAAAGCGACAAAGAGTCCTGTGGCACCTTATAGACTAACAGACGTATTGGAGCATAAGCTTTCGTGGGTGAATACACACTTTGTCAGACGCATGGGAAGTGGGTATTCACCCACAAAAGCTTATGCTCCAATATGTCTGTTAGTCTATAAGGTGCCACAGGACTCTTTGTCGCTTTTTACTAGGTATAAGATGGTTTGACTATCAGTATAAGGGATAGATCATTGAGAACAGGCCTTGAGACGACTGAAGTTATCATTGGCCATCGCTGAGTGGCACTTTTTGATCATGTTCCCTGCCTCACAGACAAAGTCCCTGCACACTGAGCTCTGTAGATTAGACTTGAGGGAGGGAAGGAACACTGCCCAATGATGGACTGGCGTTGGTAACAAGATCACCTGCAATTAACCTAGCTGCACGAAAACAGTAATAACCTTGTGAAGCTTTAAGATGCCTAGAATAAAGCTTACAGTGTGATCATGGACACTCGCGGAACTTCAGCCCTCCGCTGTCTAAGCATATTGCAGTTGTTGTAAGTCTTCAATCCAGGTGGTCTTTCCTCCTTTCTTACATCTACCGCTTCAATGTGTGGGTCCATACCAAGCAAGAATGAGGCGGGTGTAAGGTACTGAAATATGGGCAATGCAGGATATCTAGGAGAAGACACTAAATTAAGTCTGTTATAGCAATTCAAGATAATGACAGCTCTTCTGTTCAGTTCCTGTCTTGGAGTAAAGTGGATTTTGGTTAAATAGGCTTTATCTATGGCAGGGAGTAGCCTCTCTCAGGAAATCAAAGCACTGGAGAAGATGATATTCTGGGCTACCAGCTATAAGGATGGGCAGGGTGGTATATGAGGAGAGCTTTGATTCTTGCGATGGGGTATACTAACCCCACACTAGAACATAAGAGTTCAGCTCCAGAAGTCATACAACTGGCTCATGCTATCCCCTCTGTTGGTCACTTCAGTCATGAGAAGCTTCTGGCCAGAATTTTGGATCGCTTCTTTCAGCCCAGGATTCACAAAGGCGTTAAAGACTTCTGCAGCTCTACCCCAAATGCCAACTTGTAGGACCTAAAGGAGAGACAAGGTCAGGGGTTTGTTACAGGAGTGGATGGATGAGATTCTGTGTCCTGTGTTGTGCAGGAGGTCAGACTAGAAGATCATAATGGTCCCTTCTGACCTTAAAGTCTATGAGTCTATGACAAAAGCCCCTCTGGTCCCACTTCATGTAGTTGATATCCCATTTGACAGGATCAGGATGAACCTCATTGGACTTTTGGAAAAAGGTGAAGCTGGTGATAATTGATTCACTACCTGCTACCCTGGGGCAATCCCACTGTGCAACACTAATGCAAGGACTATTGCTACACAACTGCTAAAAGTCTTTTCCAGAATAGGGATACCTAAGGAGATCCTCACTGATCAAGGCACCAACAGGCTGAAACAGGTATACGATCTTCTCAATATAAAGAATTTATGTACATCTTTCTATCATCCACAAACAGATGGTCTGGTTGAATGAGTCAACCAGACTCTGAAAAGAATGTTAAAGAATTTTGTAGCCAAGGATCTCCATCACTGGGATCAGCTGATCCCTCCCTTGTTATTTGCTATTTGAGTCACCTACTGGATTCTCCCCATTTAATTCTTATGTGGGAGACTACCCTAGGGAATTCTTCAACTGGCCCAAGAAATGTGAGAGGAACAGACCCATAGGAAACACAAGATTATATAGTATGTACTGAAGCTCTGGGAGAGGCTCAAGACCCTAAGGGCCTTTGCCAAAGAATACCTCCTCAGTGCTCAACAGGCCTAGGATTGAGTCTATAACAAAGGGGTATATATGCACATATTTAAGCCAGGCAATTGGGTACTATTTCAACTTCCAAGTACAGAGTCCAAGTTACTTGATAAATGGCAAGGACCATACAAAGTAGTAAACCATGTTGGGTCAGTTAGCTATGAAATCAGGCAACCCCACAAGAAGAAATTCACGTCTATCATGTTAACCTTCTGAAGGAATGGAAGGAGCGAGAGAGTTTATTTCTCTCTCCTTACTCCCAAGCCAGAACTGGGAGCCCCAAGTGGCCACCTCACCAGACCCAGCCCCTATACAGATGGAAGAACACCTCTGTCTGAAACAGAGGCCCAGGTGAGAAGCCTAGTAAAAGCCTTCTCAACAGTATTTGTCTCCCAGCTGGGGCAGACTTATCTCTTGCAACACCATATTCAATGGAACCGGGGCAACTCAGCTGAGAGAATCCATGGCTACTCTCTAGAAAAATGTGGGCTGCTGGGAGGCAAGAGGTGCAGGCCATGTTGGAGCTTGGGGTTATTGAAAAATCCCATAGCAAATGGCAAAACCTGGCATATTGGTCCCAAAGCCAGATGGCACTATTCAGTTTTACATAGACTTCAAAAAGGTCAATGCTATTTTCAGATTTGATGCTTGCCCTATGTCCTGAGTAGACAAGCTATTAGACCAGCTGGCTGAGGCCCAATATATCACCATGTTAGACCTACTGGCAGATCCCACTCAAACCAGAATCATAGGAGAAAACTGCCTTTGCCACACAGTTTGGCCTCTCTAAATTTAGGATTATGCCCTTTGGCCTCCATGGTGCCCCAGCAATATTCCAATGGCTCATGGGTCAAGTTCTTCAACTACCTGGCTCGTTTGCAGCAGCCTATTTAGATGATGTTGTCATCTACAGCTGAGATTGGAAGGAACATCCACCACAAGTTGCCACCGTACTTTGGTCCTTACAGGAGAATGGGCTAACTGCAAACCCAGCAAAGACTGGGAAAGAAGAGACTACCTACCTGAGTTATACTTTGGGGAAGGGCCAAATCCAGCTCCTCAGGAACAAAGTCCAGACCCCCAAACCATGCTCTCATCCAGCCATGAACAAACAAGTCTGAAGGTTTTGGGGGGTCACAAGCTACTGCCACTGATTTATGCCAGGGTTTTTAACAGTAGCAGCCCCCCCTCACAGACCTAATTAAGGACAGTAGACCCAAGAATATTCACTAGTTCAAGACTTGGGAAAAGGCCTTTCAGAAGTTGAAAGATACTTGTGTAAAGAGCCTGTCCCGTTCAGTCCCAACTTCTCAATAGAGTTCATTTTGCAAACCAACACCTCAGAAGTGGGACTACATGCATATTGTCCCAGGAAACAAATGGAAAGGAACACCCTGTACTCTATTTGAGCCGCAAATTGTTCTCTTGGGAGCAAGCATATTCCATGATAGAAAAGGACAGACTCACCGTGAAGTGAGCCATGGACTTCTCTGTTATTACCTCCTGTTCAAGCTAGTCACTGATCATGCCCCCTTAAGGTGCTTAAATGCTATGAAGGACACAAACCCCCTGACTTATGCACTGATACCTGTCCCTACAGCTGTACACCTTCCAAATTCATCATAGAGCAGGAAAAGCTAACCAAAATGTTGTCCCCCCGTCCCCCCCCAGGGAAAGGGATGAAGCAATCCATTGGCCCCAGTTCCCCAGGTGCCATCTTGAGGGTGAGGGTGTGTGATGGGGTATACAAATCCCACTCTGGACAACAAGAGGCTAAGGAGCTGCTCTGGTGTCAGCCAGCTTTGCCCTGCCACACCTGCAAGAGATGCACAGACTGGAGGAAGAATTAAAAGGGAAGCAGAACAGTTCATTTGTGGCAGACTAGAGAAGGAACAGACCTTCAATCCTCAGCTTCTGAGGAGAGGGCCAAGGGAAGGCAGGAACTTCCCTAACAACCACTGCCTAACGGTCCCTCCCTGAGGGAAGGGAGGGCTTGATCCTGATTCACCCTGAGAGGGAGTCATTCCTTGCTCTCTCTTACTAACTCAGTTTATTTGTGTAAATTGCCCTTGCTTTTTGTTTTTAGATTATCCTGGAAGGGGAGAGACTTTGAAGTGACCTGGCTAGAGGAACAGGAATAGGCAGGCCACCACAGAGGCAGAGCAATCAGCGGCAACAGACCCCAGAGGAGACAGAGCAGCCATGGCAATCCTGGCCACAAGTAGGTGCCAGCAGTGAGCTGACCCCATTCACAACTCTAAACACATCTGTGCTCCTCTCAGACAAGGCAGCTTGCAAAAAACCCAGGAAGAACTACCTGACAGATGGAAAGACAGTGATCCAAGGGATTTGTTTGTGAGCAAAGCTCCTAGAGAAGATCAGACTATTGCAGAATCTAACTGCCTTTAAGGTGCACAGAAAGTTCACCTTATAACCTGGATGATAGGTGAATGGGAAGAAGGTAAAAAAAAAAAAAAAGGATCAGGGAGGAGAAAAAAGGAGAAGAATCCCTTAAATCCACTAGGGACCTCACCATGCAGATTTCATTTGCTTCAGAAGCATTTAGATACTATGGTGATGGGAGCTATAGTAAACAGTAAGTTACATCAATAATACCAGCAATAAACTGCAAGTAACTGAATGGTATATGGCAGAAGGGAAAGGTTTGTAACAGAATTTAGTAGAAATGATTCTGGCTTTTTACAAAACCACCCAGTGAGGTTTATATTGTGTTTATTTCTAGTCAGCAGATTACTGAAAGGACCTATCAGAAATCCAAAGTGTACCCAAGTCAGCTACAATGGTTCGGGTTAGAGGTGTGAGAAACAAATGGAAATGATCCAGCTTTGATCTTGAGACTAAGCAGGGTGCAAGGATAAGATTAGATTCTTGCCAGACCTCCCAATCTGAGAAGATGACTTTGAAGGAAGAAGGGTGGGGGAGTTTTGTTTTGTTTTGTTTTAATTCCCATATGTTTTGGAGAGCCTCCAGCTCTCTATTGGGAAGCCTACATTTGATGACAGAGGTCAGGCAAATGAGCCAAGGATCCACACAAGCAGACCATATCAGCACAACAGATTTCCTGTTCAACACTTAAATCAAAGCATTCTCATGCCTCAAAAAATGGATTAATGTCAATTTTTGTGATAACTGATTAAAAACAAGATGTCACAGATTCAGTTTAAGTAGGGATTTAGTCCGTGATTCATTTATTTCTGCACAGAGTGGTTAACATATGGAGCAAAGTGCCAAAGGCAACAAGAGGAGCGGGTAATAGAACTCTTTGTGAGAAGAAGTTTCATTAGTCTTTGACAGAAGGTTGGACTCAAACATTTCAGCCACTTGGTAGCTTAATTTGACCCTGGAAAATTATAGATATCAAAAATAGCCAATCCTAAAGAGTCAGAGCTACACTTTCAAAAATAGATAGTTTACTTATAACTATAAGATAAATGTGCTCAGTTAGGATTCATCTGAGACAGGCCAAGGGCCAATATAGCTCTTATGCACCAGGGTTTGTACAGGCATAACCTATATTTGCAAGTACCTTTTTACTCATGTAAATGTCTAACTTGGTCGCAAAAATGCAGATTTGGTTACACGTGGATGATATTTCTGGGCAAAAGGCAGCTTGTCATTTTAAAACTTTGGCATAGAATCTAGCACCTAAATATCCTTTGGGCTTTTCAAAAGAATGTTGGTATGCCACTTCCTTCTACACCTGTCAAAATATAGAAATTTGGAAATATTGTTTTGTGGGAACAGTTTAGGCCATTGGATACATCTTTAATAAAAGTGTAGCCAATCAGGAACAAGCACCCTGGGAAAGGAGTAAAAGCTTATAGTTCTCATTTACAAAGATATATTAACATTTTAAAAAAAGACCAAAATTAACCAAGCTAGCTACTGCATCTTTAAAACACTGAGAAGTAATAAAGGAAAAACTTCAGTATTGTGTATATATTTGTAAGTAAATTTCAAGCATTTAAAATATTTAGCTAGTATTGTTTGATTACTTTACTAAAACAAACTGTCTAATTAGGCCAGCTATGAACATCATAACAATTAGGCTACATTCACTGTTCTTGCTATTACTGTTCTAAGTTAGGTCAGTGCAAGTGACTTTCTTCCATATGAATCTGTGGAAGATTTTGTTTTGTAGAACTGTGCAAGACAGATATTTTTCTCTTTTGCAGAGATTTGCATATGAAACCAGACACCTCAGGGAGTGCCTTTTCATAATATAATGTGGAATAAAAGTTGTGCTATTTGGGGGAAAGAAAACAGCATTCCATTACAAACAGCCTTCTACTCTAAATGTGCAATGTTATGTCATAGATAAAATGGTAAGTTTTCCTGAATTTATATTAGAGCAAAATTTCAATCAGCCTGTTTTTCCATAATAAAATAGCACATTTTTCAGCTGTAGAACATATTTTTCTTTTTGAAAACAGTTAAAATAAAGGCAAGCCTGCAAAATGTTTAGCAGAGTTTCAGTTTCATGAAAATGCAACTCAGATCATCACTTCTGCGACAGAGATTTCTTGGGTTTTGCCACTGACATGGATAAAGATTTATCACCTACCCTTAGTCTATGAAAGCTCAAGAGACTTGCTTGAAGGGTATAATCCTGACCCCAATGAAGTCAATTGGAGTTTTGCCATTGATTTCAGTGGGGCCAGCATTTCACCGTCTGTGTAAATGACCTGCCCTGAGCCAAAAATTAGATTTGAACCCAAGGCCTACAAGCATGAGCCACTATTGTTTGAGCTAGAGGACTAAGTCCCCTAACTAACACCTCTAGAAAGCTCATTAGTCTCACATGGATCAGCCACTGAAAGGAATTAAAGACCACGCACTCCTTGTGTGGGTTATATTAGCAGAAACCAAAAGTAGCAGTAATAGTATAACTCATGCCCACTGATATCGGATGAGCATTGTTCTCTATTCTAGAGAATGAAATATGTTGAAGCACCTTTTCTATTAGAAAATCTTCCCTCTGTGAGCTGCACCAAAATAGTCAGTGATGAAAACTCATTAAGTTAAATTATCTTATTTATCCCCCTGTAACCTCCCATGGGAGTGTTATAAATAAGAGTGTAATAATAGTTAATATTCCAGTAGTGACCAGAGATTTCAATAAGTATTGAGGCCCATTGTCTAGGCAGCTACCAGACATACGGAGTACCTGAAGTACATAGTGTCTGCTCCAAGGAGTTAGCAATCCACTATTTGTTTATAAGCCCTGCCAGTGTTTCTTTGCAGAATCCAAGAATTCACAAAAATTCAAACCCACCTGCAGCAATGTCTCCAGCACAAAAATCTTCCCCCAAAGCCTTCTGATTGGAGCACTGTTTTTTGGTTCCAGTTGCCAGAGCAACAACAGCCCACTTCTTCAGAAAGTAACCAATGGAAAGGTCACCAGGGAACTTTTGAATAAATTAACAGCTAAAGAAATTTTCTCAAGCAGAAGGGAAGTAAAAGGCTGAGGAGAAGCAGCTCTTACTGAGGTTTGCAACAGTTGGATTAACAACTCTGAGAGCAGAGGGCTGAGCCAGAGCTCTCCTCTTATCCCCTGCAAGCTCCAGTCTCTGCTGCTGACACAAGGCACATAAGAAACTGTAATACTGTCTGTGAGGACTTCAGCAACTACATCAGGCCAGAGAGTAAGAGAAGAGTATCATGACAGCCATGGTAGTCCTTATCTCAGAAATGCCTGGATCCCTGCTTCCACTAGCAGGATCTCGGTAATTTCCTGGCACAGATTAGAATAGGTTCCACAAACCATGTGGTTCATGACATGTTTGGAGGGATTTTGCATGATTAGCCTATTTGCAATAGAGCTTTTTACAGTTTTAACCCTTGTTAAAGCCATTTACAGTGAACTACCCACTTCCTCCTGCTCCAGGCCAAGTCCAGGAATTCCCCCCATGCCTTGGTGAGAGCAGGTTGCTACGCTGGTTTTACAGCATCCAAGCATTCCTCCTACATTGGAGGGGATCCCTAACTGCCCTCTTAAGGGCTGCTCCCTACCCCCTTTGTGCTGCCAGAGCAGTACAGAGGGACAGAGCCAGAGGATCAGATTCTGACCTCAGTTACTTTGACGTAATTTCATTAAATTATATGTCCTATTTTTGCCAGTGAAAAGATGACTTTATAAATAGAGCTTTCTGACTCCCTGTAACAGGGCAGCACCCACCTCTCGTGAGCACCCCCGGGCAGGTGTGCCTCTGCACCTCTCTCAGTCTGTGGTGACCCCTGTCGGTAGCTTCTCAGGCAGTCTCAGTGAGTCAGCCCTCCAGCCAAGTCACACACATTCTGTGCGCATGAAACAAAACCGACCCTTCTGGATATACAGTCCACCAGGGGCCTATCCCAATACCCCTCCATTGTTATCTCCATAGCCCCTCCCCCGGGCTCAGTCTTTAAACAGTCCTGGCCCTGGTATCAAGCTGTACCCCCAGGGCTTCCTCCCTGGAGGCAATGGCTTCACCCTCACTGGGCCTTTCTGGCACCAGCTCGGCCACTCAGCAGTTCAGTTCCCCTTCCAGGGGCGTATAAAAGTCCAATACAGTCCAATCCCTGACCCTCTCCAGGGTCTTCAAACTCTTCTCTGAGAGGAGTTCAACTCCCCACTCTGGGATTAAGGCCACTCCATCTGTGGCAAGTGGGAGGGACACAGTCCTACCCATTACTCTAGGTCCCAGCCCAAGGATCCTATGAATAGCAGCCACAGGACACTGCATTCCTTTTAGCTCTTCACTAAACTGCTATAATTCCCTGAGCCACTACTCCACAGCCTCAGTACCTTCACCAGTGACCCACCCTCACCTCAGGGCATACAGCAACCAAGTCCCAGCAGCCAGCCAGGAGCCCTACATCTTGCTCTCCCAGTCCCCACCAGCAACTGAGCTGTCCATGTTACTACAGCTCCCTTGTGCCAGCCAGAAGCCCTATCTATGCTCCTCTGGCTCCATCAAGGAACTGACTGCCACTGGCTCTGCAGCTTCTTTTATATGCTGCTGCCCCCCGATTGGCTGCTCCTTGCAGCCGCTCTCAAATTGACTGCTTCCGGCACAGCCTCTCTAGGCCCTTTGGAGGACTCAACTCCTCTGCACCTTTCTGGGATGGGGTGTGGTAGGACCCTGAGGCCTCCAGCTGGGGATCTCTGGGCCTGGTACACTCTGTCACACTCCCCCATCCCATGTATCTAACGGATGGTTTTATAGGAGCTCAAATACCCTGGTGATGGGTAGGCTATAAAAACTGGGACAGAATAAGATAGCATTTCTTGACTCATGTTTTTGTGCTGAGCATTAAGGACACACTTGACCTAACTCTAGCCAGCAGTGTTCACATATTTAGTTGAATTTAACTCAGTATGTCTGGTAACTGCTTTATTGCTTATTTGGGTCACAAGGAGGGATTAATCACAGGGAGTAGTTATTTTAAATGTATGCTTAAGAGAATCCTCACACCAATGTAATCATAAAATGTATATCAAATACATGCATGAGAAAAATAAAAAATAACCATTTAAATATGCTTTTTAAGAACTCAGCTATATATTTACATGCTAATAAGTGGGAAAAAAGAAAAATTGGTTCAGTGATTCCCTGATAATAAATCTAAGCAAGGAAATAATTATGTATTTGCACCTTCAGACTGTTTTCAAAGTAGCTTTCCTTTTTAAAAAAAGTGACAAATCATCTGTGCTTTTATCAAGCCATGAAAATAAGCCTTATAGCTAATTATTGTTTTGTGCTCAGCTGCTGCAGGGGAGAGGATTAAAACAGGGACATTTTTTGCTCACGATTCAGGAATGGGTAAAAATCTCTAATCTTTTATATGGGCTAAATTTGGCCCTGATTTGTGCCCTGTAAAATCCTGTGACTTCAGCTACTTTCACCGAGTATCACTGAAGACAGAATTTTATTCACTAACTTTCCACTGCAGCCCTCTCCTTAGATGAATGGCCTATACCAGGAGTTCTTTACTATTTTTCATCTATTATATGACTTCCAAACCACCTGTTTTTTCTCAACTCCATATCACAGAATCCTCTGTGCCCATATCACAAAATACTCTGCATTGCTTCAGCTAACCATCCATAATTCTGTAATACATAATAACTGGAGGGTTTATTTAAACTTAACATACCACATATGGCCAATGTAGGCACTGGCAATCCGTACAAATAAATTGCATAATTTCACATCTTTAGAAAACATCAAAAAAGTGTAAATAAATGATTCTTAGTGAAAATGTCATGATTTGAACATTAGCTGTTGCTATATATTCAATAAGCTACAGCTACGTACAGTCAAAGCTATTTTAAACAATGGTTTAGAGAAGATTCTGTATATCACACCCTCAGAACATAATTTTGTAACTCACCATGAGGTTCTAACCTCAAAGTTGAGTATCATAGGCCTAAACTAATGTGAGGACATGGGAGAGGTCACAGTGTAAAGCTGAAAAAGATGGAGGAAGAGGAAGTAACATAAAATTGAACAGCAATATAATTAATGCACGGCAAATACTGCCAAAAATACTGTAAATCTTCAGAAAAAATAAAAAATATGAATTCAGTTTATGTGACCTCCTGGGGTGCCACCTGATGTGCTGCAGTCCCACTGAGCCTGCACACACAGGTAAGGCCACACTCAGCTGCAGACACAGACTGAAATCAGCTCTGTGGGGGAGGACTTAGATAGGGGAATGGCCAGCACTCACGTGCACACCTCCTTTGGGGTATAAACCCAAAATAATATTACCTTGCGCTGTATAGAAAGATCTGCACAGTGCAAGCTCATAAAAATTCACCCTCTCCCTCAATGTGGAGAGAGATATGCAGAGCTTTTTGCGCCCCCTCCCCCGATATGAATTGCACAAATTGTGTTTTAAGATAAACAATAAATAAGTTTATTAACTACAAAGGGTAAATTTTAAGTGATTATAAGGGATAGCAAATAGAACAAAGCAGATTACTGAGCAAATAAAACGAAACACACAAACTAAGCTTAATACACCCAAGAAACAGGTTACAAAATGTAATTTCTCACCCTAAATGTTGTTTGTGGCAGGCTGCAGAGTTTCTGTAGCTCAGAGTTCTAGTTATTTCTCTTTGCAGACTAGACCCCTGTCTCAGCCTGGACTCAGCCCTGGCCTTTCCTTTTCCTTCAGGTGTTTTTAGCAATCTTCCTTCTTGGACAGTGAGGCAATGGAGAAGAGTCCTGATTGACTTACTCCCCAGCCTTAAATAGAATTTACATAAGGCAGGAATCTTTTGTTTTCTAGTCTGACCCCTCACCCCCTCTTAATGGAAAAACACTGAAAGCCCAAGATGGGGGTCTAGTACCAGGTGACATGACCACCTGACCCTGTAGTGTCAAAGCAGCAACCCCGGCGGCTTCTCAGGAAGGCAGGAGATTAGTATTTCCAAGACTTCTTGTTCTTCTTAATGGCCCATTTAGGCTGATTGCCTCCTGTCTCCTGGGTGTTCCCCCAAATACACACACAGTTGTAATTGTTACATAGTCAATATTCCTAACTTCAGATACAGAAATGATACATGCGTACAAATTGGATAAACACATTCAATAGATCATAACCTTTTCAATGATACCACACATGACCCATCTTGCATAAAACATATCTTAGGCCTGGTCTACACTAACACCCCAATTCGATCTAAGATACGCAACTTCAGCTACGTGAATAACGTAGCTGAAGTCGACATACCTTAGTTCGAATTTACCGCGGTTCAGACGCGGTCCACATGCGGCAGGCAGGCTGCCCCGTCGACTCCGCGGTACTCCTCTCGCTGAGGTGGAGTACCGCAGTCGACGGCGAGCACTTCCTGGTTCGACTTATCGCGTCCAGACCAGACGCGATAAATCGAACCCGGAAGTTCGATTGCCAGCCGTCGAACTACCGCGATAGTGTAGACCTGGCCTTAGTTATACCATATTCACATCATAACAATATTTCTATGAAGAATATGGGGTGTAACATCAAACTTTGCATTCCTGATCTGCCTTTCACATCTCTTCTAGCCAGTGAATTTGCTGGCATAATGGCTCCCAGATATAGCAAATTTTGAGTGAAAACTGGAGAATATTTTAGTCAGAAGATTTTGAGTTCATAAAAACACATGTTCATACTGGAAGCCTGATTTTAAGATTTTTCATTCAGCTAGGGTCTTATTAAAAGCTCATTGGCTTCAATGGATTTAGGATCAGCGCCCTAGTCAGGGAACAGAAGCAATACCATGTGACCTGTATGTCCAATCAAACTAACCAACATAGCTTGAATTTTGGATATCAAATAACCACATTTAATTGGTTGGAAACAAGTGCCCAAGAATTAGTTACAGGGAATATTTGGAGAATAGTTTACAATTAAAATGAATTGAAGAAAATGGAAGCAAATCACAGACCACTTGCAGACAGATGTGAAGGATAAATTTATCAAGTAAGGTACTCTCCATTAGTTGTTCACTCAGCTTTAAAACCTACGTTTATGAAAAATTTTAGATGTATATGCGGTGACCATTTCAGAATATATTTTCATGACTGTGTCATGTAGCAATCTGCCATCTGCCCACAAAGAAAGCATTATTTTTTAAAAAAAAAAAAAAGTCACAGCTGAAATATTTTGGTTATCTAAAAGAGAATGCAGCAAAAGATCTCCCCTCCTACAAAATCTGAAAGAAACACGTGTTACTAAATAGATTTTTCTGCTGAGTCACAGTATACGTAAAATCATGTTTTTCTTATTGTAGCTTTTTTATTTTTAGATATTTGGAAGTGCTTCAAACAGATTTAGATACCCATGAAGCATTATTTCCTGAAATTTCAGATGTTCAGCAGCTCATTTATAGAACTTTACATGTTTTAAAAAGCATCATTTTATTAGTTTAATACTGTATTCTGATCTGATGTGTTTTATAATTGTCATTTGACTGGTCTTAAAACAAGGAGTAACACTGAGGTGACTGTTACAAAACTTGTTTTTATAACCAACAGATCAAAAAAAGTTTTATGTAAAATTAGAGGTTCATGGGCATTACTCAGAATAACACAGAGGCCTGTCAGATGCCTTGCCGAGAGACTAAAAACACTGATGGGTTGAAATCAGTTTAAAGTTTTAAGCAGCCAATAAAGAACAACAAATAATGGATGAGTGGCGTTCCACTTCATCTGCATTGGTTATAGAATAACTACACTGAATGACTTCTAAACTTACAATAATGGAGTTGTAAATGGAATGGTTGTGTAGTGTATCCATAATCAGAGCCCTAATTTTAGACATTCCTGTAGTCAGACTATTAACATTTGATACACCAATTACAATTTGTCACATTTTGTTTTACAGTACAAACTCTGGGCCAAAGTCTTCTATGATGTATGCTGGCATAATTCTATTTACTTCAACAGTGCTATACCAGTGTATCTAATATGAGGCTCTGGCCTAGTATTTTTTGTCGACTACAATACACATGCTGCCAAATTCAAAGAATTATGCAAACCACCTACAGCACCTATTGAATGGGAGCCAGGGGTGCTCAACATCTCTGAAAGTCAGGTTCCAATATACTGTCTGAATACAGTCATTTTTACAAAGATCATCAACATTAAAATATATACCAGTGACAGAACTAAAGAAAATTAATTAGTTAATGTATATGTTTACGTAGTTTTATTCTGTTCTCAGACATAGAAGACCAGATTTTCAGCTTCTATTTAGGTACCTGAGAAAAGTAGGAGCTGCTGGCTCCTGATCACTTTTGAAAATGTGGCCCCAATTGTGGGTGCAGAGCAACTGTAATAATCTGGCCCAAAGAGCTCTTTACTGGAGCCAGTATTGGGATGACAATGGACAACCTCTTCCTGTTCATGGATAAATGACAAACTTCCATTCTCTTGATTTTTAACTTCCCCGCTGAATTGTATAATGTCAATCACGTGCTACTACTGTCCCATCTGAAAGAGATGGCAGGGGTCCAGGGAAACACTTTGAAATTATTTGAATCCTTTCCGAAGGTGTGACCCAGGGAGTCCCTCAATGCCTGCCAGCAGAAAGTACACGTAACTCACATCAAGCCTGACACACTCATTTTCCCAACACACTGTTGTCATAATCTGTATCTAGAAGGGGTCATATCATCTGCAAACTGGTAACATGCTGGTCATTAATATTACTGTGTGGTGTGTGTATAGGTGGTGTATAAGGAATTATAGCTTTGTGATGGAAATGTGTTATTAAATGGTGTTGTGCGAGAAGTGCATAAACCCAACCTGATTTCCGGTGTCTTCAATGTAAATTGAGCCTCAGAGGACAATGAAAAGTACATTTACATAGAAGGTAAATAAAGCCATCAAGCTTAATGAGCAGGTGGGATCTGCTTAATAACCACAATGAGGGATGGAGTCTACACCCCCAGGAAGTCTTCCTAGGTCTTGAAACAAAAACAATAGAATATTGGAACATCTAAGCCTGTGGTGGGACTCAGCCTTGTGGCACAGCCCCCCGAAGCTCCCAGTGGCTGCGGTTCACTGTTCCTGACCAATGGGAGCCACAGGAAGGGTTATACCCGGAGACTGGTGGAAGACTAAATATCTGCCATCAGGCTCCCCACCTGTGGGGTACCACAAGGCTGAGTTCTCTCCCAGATCCTATTCAATACATACATGCATCCAACAGGTGAAATTGTGAGACTTCATCATTTCATATATCAACAATATGCAGATAAGACAGAAGTCTGCATGTCATTCAGAACATACTGATAACACCACTGCCAAAGCAATTATCACATTATCTGGCTGCGCTCCGCATATGGATGAGGAAGACCTACCTTAATGTCTTCAGCAGTTGGGGATGCATGTCTGCAAATCTTTGAAACATTCTGTAGTCTAGATTCATCAGTGAGTATATCACAGGCCTCTCACAGAGCAGTATTTGTGAGAAACACATACATCTGCCTCCCACTATCTAGTAGACTGCATCCCATCTTTGCTTTTGATGACTTGGCTTTGATAATACATTCCCTTGTCACTTCCTGTTTGGACTGAATCAATGCTATTTATTTGGCTTGAAAGATCAGCCCTGAAAAAACTGCAGCTGGTGCAGAATTATGCAGGACTCCTCCTCAGTAACATGAGTCAGTGGAAGAACATCACCCCTGTGCTATCCTCATGCTCACTCTGGCTCACTGCAGGAGATCATAGCAATTTTAAAGTCTCTGGCCAAGATTTTCAAAAAAGACTGGTGATTCTGGATCCCTCCATTTTTGGGTGTCCGACTTGAGACACCTTAAAAAGGCTCAATTTTTCAAGGTTAGGTGCTCGGCGCTTTCAGGAAATAAGACCCCTTTAAGGTGTTTCAAGTTGGACACCCAAAAATGGAGGCACCCAAAGTCACTAGTCACTTTTGAAAAATGTCACCTCTGTGTTTAGCTTCAAGGTGCTAAATGTTCTGGCATACCTAAAATACTGCCTTTCCCTCCATGACTTTGACTGCTCTATTGCCCCGGAGGAATGGAACGAACCATTTCTTGCAGGAGCTGGTCCAAGATTGTGGAATTCACTCCTAATTAAGAAAAAACAGAAATCTTAGTACTTCCAGTTCAAGTCCAAAGCACATTTCTTAGACCTGGTGCTTTCCCACAAAACAACACAAAGTATATTAGTTTAATAATATTACATTTAAAATAATAAAACACACACAACATTTCCCTTGGGGAGAAGAATGAAGAAGAAAATCCTGCTTGACAGATGTTAGTCTTCTTGTCTAGAAGGTGCGTGTATGCCACAATAATGGGTGTGGAATAAGATCCTAAGCAGAACAGATTATAATAGAATTGAAGTTAATGGCAATAATTCAATGGTCTTCAATGGGAGCAAAATAGGCCCAAAACATTTCTCCAATTACATGATGACCTTTACATTTCTTTTCTATACACTTCTAATTACAACATTATTAATGTGAAGAAGAACTGAAGAAGAGCTCTGCGTAGCTTGAAAGCTTGTCTCTTTCACCAACAGAAGTTGGTCCAATAAAAGATATGACCTCACCCATCTTGTCTCTAATATTCCAGGACCAACACAGCTACAACAGCACTGCATACAACAATATTACAATTTAATTCTTGAGTTCTTCTACAGCCGTCTCTGATATCTGTGTCTTTTATTAATAAAGTATGTGACTGAAAGGTAGCAATTTGATATCAAAATTCAGAAGGCATTAATTAACAAGTAGCAATAGCTATGTTATCCTTAAAAACAGCTACTATACTGGAAACAGGAGGGTAGTCAATAGCATACACATCTTTAGCTTGTGAAAAATATACTAGCCAGGAGTCTGTGAATTATATACTGAGGTGTGACAAGTCTGAGAAAGAGTAGAGAATATTATTAATGCTGAAGCCCTTAAATGAATACAAGGACATATCAGCGTGGCATTTATTAAGATAATTCTGCCTTTCTACATTCTTAGATTTTGTTGAAAGAAAATTATTTTTATATACAAATGCACTCAAAGGAATAACAATGTTAGGTGGTGATATTTGGTGTGGATTCTTTGCAACACTGATTCCCCGCATAACTTAAGGAAAATATTGGCTAATGGGGACTATGTGGGTACAATTTATTTACACTTTGATTAGGTTCTCAATAAATTCACTCACAGGGTCATAACTTCAGGATAAGAAATAAAAATCAGAATACTGTAGGGGTAAACGTGGAAAAAGATTAATCGAGAGGTTCCCGAGGGATCAGTGCTACATACCTGACACCAATCACAATTTTGGCAGAATAGCTGTGAATTCTTGTTTCTTCTGTGACAGTGGAATGGTCCTGGGCTGCTGGGAGCTGCTCTGGCTTCTCTGTTGGCAGAAGTCACCTACCCTGTCCTTCTCGTCCTCATTCTCCCTGCCTCCCTGTTAGACCTTTAGGTTCCCACTCTATGCAGCAGAGTAGGGCAGGCTGGCAGCACAGATAGAAGGCAGAAGAGTGGGGACAGAAGGAGATGAGGTCACTGATACACCCTGCTACCTCATCCACCTACTCACCTGCTCTCTCAATAGCTGCAGCAGCAACAAGTGGTGGGGGGCTGTGATGAAGGGTGACATCTCAGGAGAAGAGTATCGGGAAGTTGAGGGAGGAGAGGAAGGGTCCTAAAAAGAAAGGAAAAGAAGGGATTGTGGGGGGAAGGGGGAAAGAAAGGGGTGTACCTCAGGAAGTAAAGGGAGAGGAGAGAGAAGGTAGAAATATTACATAAAGATGCTGACAAATACTTTATCCTATATGTCTTTGGAAAACACAAACATCAGTAAGTGTTTCACAAACAGGAGATTTCATGGATTCATGTAGGTAATTACATGCACCACATATGCAGTTACATGCACAAATTTTGTAACTGACTGAAGAAACCCCCACTTGAGCGTGCAGTTGCCCATTTTGCACATGCTGCTGCATATTCTGCATGCAGAGTTTCCTGTCTCCTTGCACTCATGCCTAGTGTGCACATGAAAACTATGCACAACGGCAAGACTGAGGATGAAATTCAAGAAAAACGAAACCCCAAAAAGCACTAAGAAAATTAACAGTAAAAGGCTGATAGAAAAGACACTATAGCAGCAATTTCAAACTGAACTTAGGAACAGGTTTCAGGTGCTTCTTAGATTGACTACAAAAAGTCAACATTGACATTTGACAGTCTTTTCTGCCTGACAATATGACCGCCACAACTGACTCTGGTTTCCAGACAAAGAAACCTAAAGTCTGGATAAGTTAGTATGTACACGGAACTGCATGAAAGACAGGAAACAAACCAAAGCAAATGTTAACTCCTTAAAAAACACCTCAAGAAAAAAAAAGCAGCAAAAACTCTGTATAAAACAAATGACAGAGCATTAAAAAGAAGCATGAGAAGTGACAAGAGGAAGTACATACATAAAATTGCCAAAGAAGCTGAAGCGACTGCTAATAGAGTTGGCAGTAAAACATTTTATCAGCTTAACAAGGTCCTCGTAACTAGCAAGTTTATACATGGTTGAAAATGTGCATTACAGAGCACCATTGTGATATGCCTGGTTTAAGAACCTAGAGAGAGAGGCTCATACAGCATACCCGTATGTCATCTTACCTATATGCCTCCACTCTGGAGAGCTTGTCAATAGCGGCTGAATTGGTTGATCTGGAGAACTGGGCACTATATCTACTGTTCTGTAATTTCCTGCACATGATGCTGTATGAGAATTTTCATTTTGTAATACACTATAATACACACAAAAACACTACATTAATAGGACATTCCAGTTGCAAAATCAAGGACTCAGAAGGTAGGAAATGCCAAATTAAGGCTGCATGTGCAACTTTAATTCTCTACCCTTGTGCATATGCGTTATGCTAGTCTTTAGTTACATCATCACATCCTATTTTTTCCACAAAACCCATTCCCCATTCAGTACACAGGATGGATGTGGTGCTCAATTGATGAGCAGCTATACAACATTTTGTTTTATCCTCATTGTTCAGTGTGTCGCCACAGGCCTTATTTACTGCACACTATTCAAACCCTGCTGTGAAGACGGAATTATTAATGTATTTCCTCCTGGGCTTTTTTATGGTGCCTATCAATGTACTATCTGAGTGCTTCAAAAACAATTTATTTTCACAACATTCTGTGAGGTGAGGAGGTGGCATTATCCCCATGTTACAGATGGGGAGCAGAGGCACAGAGAGATTAAGGTCAAAAATGTCCACTACTTTTGGATGCCCAATTTGAGACATCTAGGATCGGATCTCTCAGAGTACATAGCATCACATTGTACTGTGTGATGGGGTGTCCACCCCACATGAGGCCTGAACAGGTAAAATAGGTCAATTAACCTCATAGGCTGCCCCTGGAGGAAAGGCAAGGGTTGATGATGCCTAATGGCTGGTGAAGCCCAGCAAGGGGAGGAGTTGGAATAGGCTTATAAAGTGAGCAAAATGGTAGTAACAGAGGGCTCTAGGGAGGACCTCTGCAGTCACTCCTTAGGGAGGAGGGGAGCTGGAAGGAGCAAACCCAAGAAGTAGCATAAGCGTTGGGATCCAAGCCCTGAAAGGAAGGTCAACCCAGAGGGTTTGGGGTGAGAAAGGCCTGAACAAGGTTAGACAGGCAAGAGCCCAGGTAAACTTCGGCTGAGTCAGAGCTTGAGTAGACCGTGATTGCTGGGCATAGGGTCTCTAGGTTGGAACCTGGACTAGTGGGGAGGCCTGGGTTCCCCTGCTGGCCACAGGAAGAGAGGCATGGACTGGGAAGTGGATCGGAACACTGCCTGAGACTTCAGATAGACTATTTGGCTGGTGGGCCTTTGCTGCCCCAAAAGGGGAGGACTATAGCAACCTGGTCAGAGGGCCGAGTCACAAAGAGGGAATAACCTGAGTTCAGACCGAGAGAGAGAGATCATGGGGCAAGCAACCAAAAGAGTCAGACTGGTCAAGCGCTAATCCCCAGATAAGTCACAAGAAGGTATCCCAGTGGTGAGTAGCAAACCCTGTGATACACACACATTGTTCAAAGCACAGCTCCCACTGACTTCAGCTGCAGCTCAGCACTTTCCCAAATCAGACATCAGTGTCAAGTCAGGCACCCAGAAAATGAGGAACACACAATAAGTGACCACCAGTGAAAAGTTTGGTTTCAGTGACTTTCCCAGCATCACATCGGAACTCTATGGCAATGGCAGAGCTAGAATCCAGTTTTCCAGGCCAGCATTCAATAGCCTTAGCCACAAGACCCTCTATTTTCCTTCCTGAAGTTGCTCTGGCTGAAGACCATCTGCTGGCCTGCCTCCATCCACCCATCCTGGGACTGTTGCAGCAAACTCTTATTGCAAGTGGGTGCACATGCCCCCTTGGTCTGTTTGCATTGGCTGGAGGGCATCCTCCTCCTCCCCCTGCCTGCCCACCAGCCCCTCAATCTCACGCTTTGCAACACCCTTCCAATCTGGCATGGTCCCCCTCCCCCCTTGCAGTTTGCTGCTCCCCCTCCCACTTCATGTGGGGAATTGTTACCTCCCCCCCTCCTCCTTTTGCTGTTTGTCTGCCTACCTCCCCTGCCCTACCAGGCCCCACCTTGTTGTTTGCTCACCTGCTTTCCTTAGCATGCCCAAGCCAGACCCTTTGCTTTGTCCCTACCCAGCCCTTTACTGTTTGTCCTCTGCCCCTCCCAGGCCCACTTGCCCCCTGCATCTGCATACTCCCTGCACTTCCCACCCCCAAAATTTGTTTGAATTCCTCCATCTCACACATATTACTGCCTCTCACTCACAGCGCAGCCAGAGGAGCCAGTTCCCTCTCCCAACACTGCCTACTGGGCCCCCACACTCCTTTCTTTATTTCATGAATCGCCTCCGGTTTTTGTCTGCACCCTCCTCCCGTGCTCATAGCCTAGTGGGGAGGAGCAGTTAGCCTCTCTTTTCCCTACACCAGGGGTGGGCAAACTTTTTGGGCTGAGGGTCACATCTGGGTGGGGAAATTGTATGCAGGGCCGGGGCAGGAGGTTGGGGTGTGGGAGGGGGTGCAGTGTGCAGGAAGGGGCTCAGAGCAAGGGATTGGGGCAGAGGAGGGGTGCGAGGTGTATGAGGGGGCTCAGGGCAGGGGTTGGGGTGCATGAGGGGTGCGGAGTGCAGGACAGGGCTCAGGGCAGGGGTGCAGGAGGGGTGCAGACTGCGGGAGGGGGTTCAGGGCAGGGGGTTGGGGTGCAGGAGGGGTGTGAGGTGCGGGAGGGGGCTCAGGGCAGGGGGTTAGGGTGCACAGGGGTGCAGCAGGGAGCTCAGGGCAGGGAGTTGGGGTGCAGGAGGGGTGTGAGGTACAGGCAGGGGCTTAGAGCAGGGAGTTGGGGGGCGGGGTGCAGGAGGGGTTCGGGCTCCGGCCACTTCTGAGAGCAGCTCGGGGCCCAGGGCGCCACAGGGGGCAATCCCGCGGGCCGGATCCAAAGCCCTGAGGGGCTGGATCCGGCCCGCATGCCGTAGTTTGCCCACCCCTGCCCTACACCAACCATTCCCTTTAACATTTCTATCTCCCCGACACGTGACTGTTCCTATCAACTGCCCTCAATGGTGGACCCTGACTTGGCAACCTGTGAAGCTTCCACTCTGGGGGCTTCATCCGAGAGGCCCCCATTTTTGCCCCACCTCGTGTCCAGCTGAGTGGATGAGCCCCACTGCTGATAAAAGGCCATTGGATGAGATCTGCAGAGGACAGAGTTGCTGTGACATCCAAGAGCCTAGGAGAGGGCCAATCTCAAGGGGAGACCATCCCTCAATCTCTTGTTCCATCCCCGCTCCACCCCCAATCCCATCGACTATGCCTTGCATGTCAGCCCTCCAATGACACCACCATGGAGGGCTGGGTACTAGTAAGGGTGTAAGCATGGCAAGCACGAGCTGCGGGGCCCACCACCTCCCTCTCGAAGAGGGGGACGAGGCCTCCCATAAGGCATCTGGGGGGCTGCCGCTGGGCCTGCTTCCAGGCCCCCCAAAAAGTTCCTCTGACGGAGCTGGCTGAGGAGGCTTTGGTAGCAGAGGGAGGCGATGCTGCCCCCCTCCTGGAGTCCCTTACGGAGAAGGTCTCAGAGTGAGCTTCCCTGCTGCTGTCTATAATCCCCCCGTCCCAATTGGTGCTGAGGTGGAACCCGCCTCGGTCACTGGTGGGGAGCACTCCTTATGGCAGGTGGGGGCCTCCAAGCCATCTCTGAGGAGAACAAGGCCCTGGGCATGACCCCTGTAGTCCAGGAGGAAGAGGACCCATTGCCAGCGAGCACTGAGTCCATTGTAGTGCCCCCTCCTCTTTCTCCCCTGTCCCACCCTGCCGCCCAGGACAGGCTCTGCTTTCTGGGGGCAACCCCTGTCCCTTCCACTTGCCCAGCTGCAGATGGCACTGGACTCATTGAGGCAATGTCCAGTGCCAAGCAGCTGGGCTTAGGGCTTTCTGGGGAAACCCCTCCTGCAATGGGGCAGTTGTTCCCAGAGCAACTCAGGGGCCCCGACTCAATCAGTATCCTTATCTGGTGCTGAGGGTGCCGCATCCATTACAGCACCTGAGCCTAGTATAGAGGGGCCCCCCTACCTGCCCCTCCAATCCCTGTGCCTGGTAAGGTGGTACCACACACCAGTGGCTTGGCCGCCGGCCACCGCAGTCCCACTCCTGATCCCTTTCCTTCCATCCCCAATGCTACTGCTGCCCCTGAGGTTGTCAACTTTCCTTTCTTGGGTGGTGAGTATGAGGAGGCAATATTTGTATTCCCCTTCCTTGCTCCACCGGGTGCTGCTGTACTGCCCCTGCCACTCATTCCTGTGTTGGGGGCCAAGATGGACAACACAGTGCGGGTGTTGCTGCACCAGGGTTCTGCTACCATTGAGGGAGGGGCACATGCCACTGATGGGACCCAGCTGGAGGGTGACCAGGAGTCCGTGGGCTCAGTTAAGGCTACGGAGCCCTCCATCCCTGCCATGCTGTGGGATGAGCTGCACCTGTTCCTGGCAGACATGTGTGGGTCCAGGGGGAAGGTGCATCTCACTCTCCAGTGTTGGGGGGACTTTAACTTTGTCCTCCAGGCCACAAGAGCTTAGACGGGAGAAAGACAACGGAACCAGTAAAAAGGATGCTGCAGACTACCAGCAGGCCCACAGCTTCTGCGATTCCCTGATCACCTTTGGGATTGACCATAGGTAACTGCGTGGTTCTGCTACCACTTTTGCTTCATTTAACACCAGCAGCTGTAGGGTGAGTCTCTGCAGGTGCCAGGTACTCTCGTTCCTTCAGCTGGGGGGCAGGTACTCTGTGATCTTCCTGCAGGAGAGACACACCAATCCAGCTGCTGAGGCCAGCTGGCAGCTGGAGTGGGGGGATTGGAGTGTACTTCAGCCACTTCAGCACACTCTTGGGTGGGGTGGTCACCTTGTTCTTCCTAGACCTATGGCCTGAGGTTGCTGAGGTCATGCCGGGATGCCTGCTGCACCTCTGCATCTGTGTGGAGCGGCTAATTCTAGACATGGTCAACATCTATGCCCTGGTACCAAGCCCAGAGGAGGCGACAGGCGTCTGCCTTCCTCAGCGTCCTGGATCCTTGCAACTGCCTGGTCCTGGATAGGAATTTAACACCACCCTGGATGTGTGGGCCTGCACTGGGAGAGAGCACTGCCAGTCCACTGCAGTCTTCCTCATGGAGATTGTCCACCATTGCTCCCTGGTGGATGTCTGGTATGACCACCACCCTAACAACTGCACCACCTTGTGGTCTCCTGTGACTGTGGGGCCTATTTCCAATCCTCCATCCGCTCACGCATCTGGGCAGAGTTCCTCTGGGCGGCGTCCGCTGGCTCCCTTGACGCCTTCGAGGAGCAGTGGGCGCTGTCCGGGGTTCTCTGCTCGGTGTCCCCATCAGGTTCCCTTTGTTTGACCCTTTGACCTCACTCCCGTCCCTGTTATTGCATTAGTTGTCCCCGGGAATTATTTGGGTTTCAGGCCCTGAGGATCCTCCCCTTAGGCTTGGGGGGGGAATCCTTTAGCTTCGCCCACCCACTTCCTGGTTCCAAATAGGAACTGCACCACCTTCACTTATGTCAGTGTGAAGGACATAAGTGAAGGTGGTGCAGGACATTTGTGGCATGAAGGACACTTGGTCATGCCAATCCTGATTAGACTGCGTTTACATTTCCTGGTTTAACATCTTGCAGGCCCACTCCTCCAGCATCAGGCCAGCCTCATTCATGGATCGCCACTTGGTGGCTGTGAAGGCCTCACTGACATCTGAGAGGCCAGGACAAGCCTACTGGCACTTCAATAACAGCCTATTGAAGGCCATTGGCTTCACAGTGTCCTTCCGGGAGTTCTGGCTGGCTTAGTGGAGGCAGAGGCATGCCTTTCCTTCAGTGTAAAGGTGGTGGGATGTTGGGAAGGTACGTGACTGGCTCTTCTGCTGTGACTACACCTGGGGGACCAGTCAGAGGAAGGGCACAGCGACAGAGCAGTTGTAATGGGAGGTTTTGGAGCTGAAGAGGCACCTGGCCACTCTCCCTGGGGATCCATTCCTCTGCAGAGAGTGTCAGGAAAAGCAGGCTGAGCTCCAGGCCCTTGATGACCTGGGGCATTTTCTTAAGATCATGCACTCTGCTCCTTTGGGAGATGGATCTTGGCTCCTGCTTCTTCTATGCCCTGGAGAAAAAGATGGATGCCAAAAAGCATATCACCTGCCTCCTGGCTCATAGGATATGTGGGAAGGGCCAGGGCCTCCTATGCCAGCCTCTTCTGCCTGGATCTGACCAATGTTGATACCTGTGGGGTCCTGAACTCCCTACGGTCAGCATGGGTGACTGGGTCTAGCTACAGCAACCTCTTATTCTGGCTGAGTTCTTGTAAGCCCTCCATCTGATGTCCACCAACAAATCTCTAGGCATCGATGAACTGACGATAGAGTTCTACTGCACAATCTGGGACGTCCTCAGCCCAGATATTGCCACCATCTAGACCAAGTCCTTGAGGAGTGGGTGCTCCCCCTGTGGTGCAGGTGGGCTGGGCTCACCCTCCTGAGTAAGAAGGGAGACCACTGGGACCTAGGGAATTGCTGCCCAATTTTAATCCTCAGCACAGATCACAAAGTTGTAGCAAAAGCTATCTCACTGTGGCTGGGATCTGTGATGGCAGATGTGATCCATCTTGACCAGACTTACACCATTCTGGGCCAAACCATCTTTGATAACCCAATATAGGTTATCTAGTGTGGCGGGACAGTCTGTCACTCACCCTCCTGTCCTTGGACCAGGAAAAGGCATTTGACAGGGTGCATCATGGTTATCTCTTGGGCACTCTGAAGGCATTCAGCTTCAAACCCTGCTTCATGGAGGTTTCTCCCAGTGCTGTATGCCTCTGCAGAGTGAGATACATCAGGTCAAGAGATACATCAGGGTTGCCCACTGTTCCACTAGTTGTACACCATCATAATCATGTCCTTCCTTTGTCTCCTTTGCAAGAAGATGATGCGGTGGTGCTGCAAGATCCAGGCTTGCAGGTGATCCTGTCAGCATATGCCGATGATGTGCACCTCATGGCAGGTGGAGGCTTGCCAAGCCATCTATTTGATGGCCTCCTGCACCCAGGGCAACTGGGTCAAGAACTCTGGCCTGATTGTCAGGGATGGGTAGCAGGCAAGCTCCCTCCCACTCATGCTTTAGGACATCTGGTGGGGTGCAAGTTCACTGCTCTGAACTGTCTTTCTGCCACCGATCCCTCCCCACAGGAGAATTGGATCTATCTAAAGGCCAGGATGTCTGACTGGTTGCAGAGGTGAATGGGACTGATCCAGAGCCTTTCCCTTTGAGTGAGGATGCTGATGATGAACCAGATAGTCCTGTCTATGCTCTGGCACTGGTTCAACATCCAGAGGCCACCCCAGGGATCCTAGCCTACCTCCAGAAGTTCCTGGAGTTTTTCTGGCTGGGGCTACAGTGCCTCTCTGCAAGTGTCCTGAGTCTCCTCTTGGGGGAGGGCAGATAGGGCCTTGTCTGCATCCACAGCCAGGTCCATGCCTTCTGACTTCAGGGTCTGCAGAGACTCTGTTGCAGAACATGTACTCCAGCATAAAGCATTTTGGTGCATGCCTTTCTCCATGGCCTCTGAGGACTCCAATATGAGCAGCAGCTCTTTTATCTCCACCTGAGATCTCTCTGAGCTGCAGGTCTTTTACCTGGAAGTCACCCTAGCCCTCTGAGGCTTGTCATCAGGCCCCCTGCCCCACGAGCCTCCCCAGACACTCCCAACACACCACCTGCATCAGCTGAACAACATCAAGCTGTTCTGTCTCCCAACTGTGCCCGGAAAACATCTGTATGTGTTTGTACTTCATAGCATCCACTTCCTCGCCCTCCTGTCCCATCCCAACACCACGTAGGGGGACCTGCTGCCACCTGAGGAGGGTGAGGAACCCCGGTGGGCCAACCTGTACTCCACTCTTGTCGGAGAAAAACAGAGTTGAATAAATAGAGAAATGACCTATGTATAAACAAAATGCAGCTGTTGCTCATTATTGTCTGTAACAAAAGGTATAAATGCTTGCTGTAATTGTTTATACATAGGTCATTCTGATATCTTGTTTTGCTCACTAATGTAGACTCATATTATCTATACAAGGTCGCAACAACTTCTCACACAGTTCTTTCCCACTCGCCTCACACATTCCTCGCTTCTACAAATCTCGCGTTATTAGGGTTACAGTTAGCCTGACTCTTGCTAACAAGCTGTCATGCATTGCATCCCCTTCCTGTCAGTTCTTTCTCTGCTTCCACAACCCCCCCTTTTGTACTACTAGTACAAACATTTTCAAATCTCTATTTGAATTAAATCTCGGAATTCAGATTCTACATCAGATGCTTTCTGGCTTGCTTCCAGATCCAAAGCTATCCACAGCTTAAAAATTCTTACGTAAAAAAAGGACACAATTAACTTTCCCAGACTTTTGATTGCCTTTTACTTCTAACTCCTGCTTTCAAACACCCAGTGATCTGAAAGAGACAATACAACCTATATTGGTAGGTTTGCATTTCTTTTATCTCTGCTACAATATACACTGAACATGTTCTGGGGAAAATGCACATCCTATCCACAATTCAATTTCCACAACACTAGCCACATCAATTTCTACACAAGGTGTAACTGTTTCTTTTTGAACACCGGATAAAGACCATTTACTTAACATATAATCTAAAGGGCTATCCTCAGAGGGTTTTACCAGAGACCCACCCATCTGCCTGCTGACACTCTAACAGAGAATTACACAGAGAACAGAGGGAATTATGGCCTAATAGGATCCTATTACAGGAATTTCTACTAATACTGACCGCTACAGGGGACGGGACAGAAGGATCCCAATTCGACCTCAGAGCTTCATCGCACGCGATGGCTTCCACTCTGAGGAATTACGAATGAGAGGCTCAGTTCCATTCGCACACCTAACGCCCAAATGTATAAGACAGAAATTCATTAACCGGAGTCGCCAGTAACTGTCACCGAAATATCGGGTCCACCTAGCTGAGAGCCAATAACAGCCAGACAGGGATAAGGAAAAGTTGCTTTATTCTGTAGAAGAAAGGAGATCCTTGGTACAAAGACTCTGTCTTACACACATTTTACCATTCCAATTATTATCCTGGGGATTTGAAATCCCCATGCTTATAATTACTTACTCCTTTCCTTCCACTATGCCCTCAAAGTTTCCAACCTGTTTTCCAATCTCTCTATTGCCTGCCCACTTGGGCCCGATCCTGCTTTTCTCGCTGAACCGTCCCTTCCGTGGGCACCGGCTTTTTTCACTACCAATTTAGATAGGAGGGTGGCCTTCTCAACTAGCCTCCACCCTTCCTGGTCTCTTCTCTTAAACATTCTTACTCACAAGGCTACCCGAGTCCTCCCTCATGAGGCTTGCCACCTGGGCAAAACACATGGCCCATTGGCGTTTAACTATTCAATTTTCTCTTGTGGCAAACACACTGCTCTTACAGCATATGCAAACACAAATGGTTAAATTCTGACAAGTCCCTGAAGGACCAGTACTTGCTTAGCCAGTGCTTCCTTTTCTGCCTGGAAGTCCTGTCTCAAGGCTTGCAACTTGCCCTGGGCGTAGGTTTGAGTTGCTGTCTGGTTCATGATCTATGCTCTTAATTGCTCAATTCTAGTTATCAAATACACAACTATTCCCTTTTCTCCAACTTCTCTATTGCCCAGTCCTGCTACGACTGGGGTAGATCCACCTGACACCCTTCCCGGTCAACCGGGGTGGAGAGAGGAATGCTAAATCCCTCTCCGGTTCTCAGACTTACTGCGGCTGAGAGTAGGCACACTTTCATACTCACACATGTACATCCAGACTGACCACGTCTGTGTATAACGTTCAGAGAAGGTGCTGTGCAGTCTCCAACTTGCTTCCTCTCTTGGGAGGGCAGTTCTTTTACACCCTGAGGTCTCCTGGGGCGTCTTTTCAGTGATTCCAGTCCAGGCCGGCTGCCTGTGGCTTCTTCAGCGTCCCCAAACCACGCTGGCTCCAGGGTCGCAAAGGCAGACTGTTGGATCTCACTGGACAGTTAAGCTTTGCAAATGTAATCTCAGCACTGTAACTTGTATTGCCTTTGGTTTGACTATGTCTATATTTTTTTCACAGCCAGCTGGGGCCGAAAGCAGTTTTTCTTTGTACTTAGCCTGGTCTGCATTGATTCTTGACCTTGAACGCAGATTAACTTTCTCTTTATCTCTGGACCAAACTGAATTTCAAATTAACCCGTTCCTTTCCTCAATAGACAAATTGCTCCCATTGTGTGTCAGAGGCTTTTTGGTGATTAAAAGCTCCTCTGAGATGTATGATCTTATCTAGATTGAAGGTACCTTCTAGTGGGCATTGTTTAGATGAATTTTCACGCGTGTAATGATTCCAATTCTCTAAATACCTGCAGGTTTTAGGACCATAATGTACCTACATGAAATAAGCTGAGGTACCCTTAGGGGGTGAGAGGGAATCCTTAGACTGTCCCCCACCCATTTTCCAATCACACACACAGGGAGGATGCCCTGTCCGCTCTAGGGGCACATAAACTAAGGATCTCTCCCTTCAGGGTACTCACACAGGAGAGGCTAACAAGGATGGCCACGACCCTCCTACACCTCCCTTCAGCAAAGAGCGTCGGCTAGTCTCAGAGAGACGGCGCCGCTTACTCTGTTGCATCCAGTGAGATGATCAGACTGTCAGTGGCTCACACAGAGAGGAAAAGGGGAGAGAAGATGGGTTCACACACTCCTAGACCCAGGTAGCCTCCTCGCCGGACGATGCCAGGCCGAGTTAGCCCACTGTGGGTCGGATCTCCTAAAAGATCCTCTAGTTATCGGGCTTGCATTAGAGTAGTTCTGGTCACGAGCCAAAAGACTTCTCAGAGTACTCTGGGCGTCTTCCAGTAACTCTCAATTCACACTGGTGTACACACACACACACACACATACACACACACACAGGCCTTATTCCAGGTACTATTCCCAAGTACCTCCAGGTACTATTCCCAAGTACCTCGATGCATCACTCGAGGCGGTAAAAACCCCTCCTGCTGAGGCGGTAACAACCCCTCAGCACCGGTGCATACCTATGCACCTCGCATATGCGTTCAGGGGGCGGCAAACAATTCCCCTACGCCGCTCTGCATCTGACCTTGCTGCACAGTCAATAAGTTCGGATGGCGTGAGCCCAACAGGGACAGACGGCCCCACGGACAGTCCTCCTCCAACACCCCAATAGAGATTTCAAAAGGTCTCCTACCTCTATTGTGGCGCCATGGGGTTCGAAGGGGAACGATCTGTAGCAGCTGCCGGTGCCTCTGCGGGCGTTGCCATCCCGGACGAGCCCCCAAATTGTCAGAGAAAAACAGAGTTCTCACTATTTGTTTGGGTACAGCAAGTCAGATGCTTTATTAACTCTCACAATTGCGTAGAGGGAGAGAACTAAACAGGTCTCTCAACAGGTAAACAATTACAGCAAGCATTTATACCTTTTGTTACAGACAATAATGAGCAACAGCGGCATTTTGTTTAGACATAGGTCATTCTGATATCTTGTTTTGCTCACTAATGTAGACTCTTAGGGTATGTCTACACCCAGCCGCTAGTTCGGCGGCTGGCAATCGAAGTTCTGGGTTCGACTTATCGCGTCTTGTCTGGACCCGATAAGTCGAACCAGGAAGTGCTCGCCGTCGACTGCGGTACTCCAGCTAGACGAGAGGAGTACCACGGAGTCGACGGGGGAGCCTGCCTGCCGCGTGTGGACCGAGGTAAGTTCGAACTAAGGTACTTCGAACTTCAGCTACGTTATTCACGTAGCTGAAGTTGCGTACCTTAGTTCGATTTGGGGGTTTAGTGTAGACCAAGCCTTAGTCTACATTCCATATTATCTACACAAGGTCGCAACAAATTCTCACACAGTTCTTTCCCACTCACCTCACAAATTCCTCGCTTCTACAAATCTCGCGTTATTAGGGTTACAGTTAGCCTGACTCTTGCTAACGAACTGTCATGCATTGCATCCCCTTCCTGTCAGTTCTTTCTCTGCTTCCACACTCTGGTTTGACAGCCCACCAGGAATATCAGTTGGCTGCTCCTCCACCGAGCTTTGAGCACAGACGTGAGCCTGGCATGGTTCACGAACTCCTCCAACACCTAACTCTTTTTGTGGTGAGAGTGAGATCCTGGCACACATCTATGGAAGGTGCCTCAGGTTCCAGCCCCTCTTCCAGCTCCTCCAGAACCTCTTGCTGAGGTTCTGACTTCACTTCTCCCCACACCTCCCAATCCACTCATACCTCATCTGTGGCCCCACAAAGTCACAGGACCTCCTCATCAGCCTCCTCCTGGCACCAGCCAAGATGGCCATCCATCATTTCAGATGAAGGAAGCTGGATGGACAGGGGTATTCTGTAAGTGTGGGAGCCTATTTTCTTTCCCTTGTTTGACAACCTCTCTGAGCAGAGTTTCTCTTGGTAGTGTCCACTCACTCCTTAGATGCCTTTGAGGAGCAGTGGGCGCTGTCAGGGGTTCTCTGCTCAGTGTCCCTTTGGTTTTCTGAGCTTTACCCTCGAACCTTAATTCCTGTCCCTGTTTTTTCATTTGTTGTCCCCAGTATTTACTTGCAGGTTCAATGGCCTCTTCCCATCAATTGAGGGCAAGGGCCTTTAGCTTTGGTCTGGCTTAGCTCTGCCAACTCCTGACAACCACAATAGGTACACACCTTCCAATTTCTGCAACAAAGAAGTCAGGAGACTGACAGAAAACATCCTTCTTCACTACACACTCTAATTTATCCCCAGAACATCATCCATCCTATGCATTGAATGAGGCATGGGTTCTGTGGGTGGAAAAGCATGTGACCATGTAATTAACGACTGCATCATAATACATACACACAAGGGGACTAAATTAAGATTGCACAGGTAGCCTTAATCCTGGCATTTCCTAATTTTTGAGTGCTTGATTCTGACACCTTAACGTTCTTTCAGCATAGTTTTTTGAGTGTAATTTCTTGTTTTTAAAAAAGAAAACTGAAAAAAATAACAGAAATTCCATCATTTGGCATCAGATTGAGACCCACATGGGTCAGCAGCAGCGATGGAACTTTTAGATCCACCACACAGACCTCTTCCACTTGAGTTAATGGAATAACAATAGTAGATTGTCATCCTCTGTGTGGAGCAGCACTAGAGTGGGATGAGAGACACACACAGCCCATGGGTTTCACAGATATTTGGTGATAGCAGAGGAATGGTCAGACTCAGGAAATCTGGGTTCCATTCCAGGCTCTGGAGGGGAGTGTGCTCTAGTAGTCACAGACCCTTCCTGTTTTCCCAATCTTGACTCCTTCTGCCCATTCTCTCCAACCTCCCCAAGTCCCATTCTCCTTGCCTTCCCAGTCCAAGTCCCTTTGCCAGCAAGTTCCCCCTCCCAGCTCCTCATCCAATTTCTCTCTCCCCTCCTGCCCAGCTTCCAGTCAGCCTCCTCCCCACCCATTTCCTCCCACAATGTCTCCTCAACTAGTCTCAGTCTCCCATCCCCTACCTCCTCCCCCAGTCTGTTTGTCCAGCCAGTCCCACCTCTCCCCCAAAACTCCTTTGCCCACCACCCCCATTCCTCTCCACTGGTTCCCAGTCCCAATCTCTACTCGATGCACCCAGTCCTAGGCTCCTTTCCCAACCAGTTCAAGTCTCCTTCCACCAACTCTCAGTTTCTCTTCCTCCTCCTCCCCCCACCGATTCAATCTTACCAGGCTCATTGACCCAGTTTACTCTTTATTCTCTGCCCCACATGGTGCAGCTCTTGTCCTCTGCATTTGTGATAAATGAAGGGGTGGGAGGGAGCTCCCTTTTATGAACACCCAACCAGCCAGTAGCTATAAAATCCCTCTTAGTAGCTGCTCTCTAATTGCTCTACCTGTAAAGGGTTAAAAAGTCTCACTTCTGTGCATCGGTAAAAGGAAGTGAGTGGACACCTGGCCAAAAGAGCCATTGGGAAGGCTAGAACTTTTTAAAATGGGAAAACGACTCCCCTTTTGTCTGTCTGTTGTTGTTCTCCCGGGGAGGGGACAGGGCAGAGCTATGCTGTAAGAAGCTTGGGCCAGGTATGAAAAAATCATCAGTATCATACCTAGAAATTACTCGTTTAAAACCCCAGATATGTAAGTAATCAGGAAATGTCTAGGAAGACATGATTAGGTTTATTCCTTTTATTTCTTTATGGCTTGTGAATTCATCTGTGCTAAGTCCAGGTGCTTTTGTTTTGCTTTTAACCTTTGAGCTGGACCGCAAGAAAGCTATTCTTGATGCTTAATCCTTGTAGTTTTTTTTTTAAATCTAGCAATAGCCTGAGTTCCCAGATGTATTTTTCTTTCTTTTTTTTAATTAATAACATTTACCTTTTTTAAGAACAGAATTGGATTTTTTCTGTCAAAGAGGTTTGTGCACATGTTGTTTAAATTAGCTGGTGGCAACAGCTGATTTCCTTTGTTTTTCTTTCTCAGCTCTTCCCCTGAAGGGGGGGTGAAAGGGCTTGACCGTACCCCACAGGAAGGAATTCCCAAGTGTGCCTTCCTGGGTTCTCAAAGGGGTTTTGCACTTGGGTGGTGGCAGCATTTACCAATCCAAGGTCAGAGAGAAGCTGGAACCTTGGGAGTTTAATACAAGCCTGGAGTGGCAAGTATTAATTTTTAGAATCCTTACGGGCCCCCACCTTCTGCACTCGAAGTGCCAGAGTGGGGAATCAGCCTTGACAGCATTCAAATCAGGAGGCTTCCTCATCCACACTGTCTGGGTATTAGTAGGGAGTTCACCAAGAGCACAAGACAGTCAAGCTCCCTGTTCTGGTGCCCAGCCCAACCTCTGCCCAGAGCACCCAGGAGCTGCAATTTCAAGGAATGTCCAGCTTCTCCCCTATAGCCCTGGGCTCTGTGAGGAGGGCACATGCACAGTTTGGTCAACACTAGGTGCTGTGAGGGGATGGAGCGTGCTCAGTAATGAAGGAATCTTCAAAGATTTTAGCTGCTAAACTCTAAAAAGTGTCTACTGAGTATGTGCTAACTGCAATTTTTCAAAGGTTTATAACTTGGTCATATTAGAGCAGATTTTCACAGGAATAGCAACAAGCACATCCCTGACACAAAGGTGACTCCCCTAACAATTTTCTAATCCACTTCCCAAAGCATGGTGGTGCTACAGATGGTCACCAGAATTTTTTTAAATGGCAAAACAACATTTTTTTCCATAGCTATTTTCTTGGAAATAGCTGAACCATTTTGTCTGAATAATTCCAAAAGAATTCATTCTGTGGCATGGCATCTGGCATGGAAAATTTCAGCCCAAATAGTTAACATTTGGCAAGCTATAAGCAACTGAAAACAGGGTTTTATGTGGGAAAGGGTGTGCAATGTTAATAATGAGCAGCGCTACCAACCTGGCCTTCCTATAATAATGAATTGTGCTAAAAGACATCCAATTTACAATGATACCAAGAAAGATCATATTTTAAAGCATAAATACAAGAGGACAGAGCTATGGTTGAATTTACACCTTCACCTCTGTCTTTCTTGATCTTGGAGTTTTTGATTTCTCAATCTTAACGTTTCAGGAACAATTAAGTCAATGTACTCTGCTTACCAACCCTAATGGGACAAACTAAATTATATTTAAAAGACACGCATGTCTCCAAGTATTGTAATCAACTTATATTTCAGGAAGGTCTCACCTTACATGAGATGTGGAGTTGTGATAAACTGCAAAATTATTTTCACAAGGTTTGTAATGTGAAGATTGCATAGGTTAATATGTACCTGTCCACCAGTCAGTATTTATTGTTGTTCTCAATTTCCAAATGAAGTGTTTTGATCTTTGGATACTGCTTAAGGGACAACACAGAGGATGACTGCTATCCTTTGAAAGGAAGAAAGTTGGTGGAATGTGTCCCACCAGAGAAGCTGTTCTTTGAGACTGCAATAGAGTCTAACATATTTTAGGACATTTAACAGCCATTCCTGGATTGTATAAAAAGCATGAAACTTCATATATCAAAAATGTGATCTGGTATGCTAAGCATAGGATTTTATTGTTATCCCTTTTTTAAAAAAAATCTGTATTATATATCTAGTTTGATTGATGGGCGCAATAACTTGGCATACATCTCAGAAAAAAAGTATGTAAAAGCTTTATAATTCAGATTGGCTGTAAAAATGTCCTTTAGATTATTCTTTTGAAAATGATGGATACTGGGTATGTTTATGATCTCTGCATATAGTAAATTATGCATCCATAGCAGCAATGTAACAGTGCACTAGGGACAGGTGTTCCCTGCTGCTGTTCTCGTTGACTGGAACACAGATTCCAGCAGAAAAATATGATTGTATTTCCAATGGGAATGTGGCGATCTGGAGAGCATGACTTCCAAAGAAAACTAGCCTGATTCAGAAGTGTTATTAGGATTAACAGAATAAATCTGAGATATAGAATTAGAGATGGAAAAGATCTCTCAGGACACACAGTCCATCACACTCCAATACAGGAGACAATTTAACTCTTTGGAATCATATTTTTTTAAAAACACAATCACATTTGAATGACAATTCAGCCTTCCGTTTTCTCGATTTGTTCATTATTTATTTGGGATTAAGTCTGGTTTACTGGACCATCAATGTCAGCATCAAACTTATTTTCCGAATTGAAGATCATTACCCCCATTTGCTTTTTCCCCGGTATTCTGGGACCTTTCTAGTTTTCTGTGACATTTCAAAGTCAGTTTTTCAATAATATTAAGTTAATTCACTCAATATGTCATCCAGGCCCATTCTTAGCTGTCCACACTGCTTTTCTTTATTTTTTTTGACTACGACAGATTTTAAATTATTCAGTATCTCTCAGCCATTTAGAGAGATCTCAGACTCCTTTGCATTTAAATATGGTCATGGCATATTTTTTTCCTGATATACTTGAAAATGACTTTCCCATTTCTCTTACACCTTTGGCTAGACCAGCACTCATTCTGCTTTTTTAGAAATGCACTCATTCTAGACATCCTTCATTCTGTGCTCAGATACAGCGGGGCTAGATGGCAGCATAAAACCCTAAAATAAAAGCCCTATTTGTGGCCCTGCCAGCCTAATCTGATTCTGTATATTCTTATTTGGTTCTCTACTACTGATGCTCCTCAAGTTCCAGTGTTAGTTTTTATTAGAGATGGGCCGAGACTTAAGTTCCAACTCTGAGCTTGAGCCAGATCCAGACTTCCCAGTTTGAAACCATCTCTAATTTTATGGGGTTTTGCTTTAATCCCCATGCTATGTCCGAGCAGTCTTTGTGAAAGCAGTTGTGTGCTGAGCATTTCTCCTCCCTTGACTTCTTGTTTTTCAGGGGAGTTAAAACATATTGTGCCAAAGTTATGGGCTCAGTCCTCTACTGTGTCAGTCTCTGCTGAATTCAGTAAAGGTGAAAGAGTCAAAGAAGAACTGTCTGCAGCTCTCTGATCTTGGAAACATCCAGGGTTTGGTTTGGTCCCGGCCTAGTTTAAACCACCCTCTGGGCTGCTCTAAACTATGTCCCCATTGCAATAGCCTCCAAGTTGCCATCTACCAACTGGGGATTGCCAGAATGCTTACCACACCTCCACCTGCCTCCAGGGAGTGGTACAGGGCTAGCTACGCCAGCTTTATGCGACACGAGCATTACCCCTATGCCAGAGAGGTCTCAGCTGGCTGTTGAAGACAATTACTAGTATATATCCCTGTTACAGCACTAGCAGGAGTCATCGTGGCTCAGGACTAAGCCCCATGATTTGAATACCCACCAGAACTTGCTCACTAAGGTTCCACCCCTGCAAAATCCTGAGCATCTTCCACTTCCATTTATTCAGTTTCTTAATACTTAAATTCATATCTCTTAATTTCCCACAGTTTTCCTCCCTGGAGTTCAATACAATTGCCCTGCTGCATTCTGCCCTAGCATTACTCAGCATCACATTACAATTACCCTAGCATTACTCAGCATCACATTGTAACTGGCCCTTGCATGGATTCCTGGGGAAGAAATATACAAGGAGACAACTCATCCCTCTGCTTACATGCAGCGACAACTGCAGAATCGTACAGGCACAACTTTCTCTATGTGCCCCTAGTGCAAAGATCAGGAACAGTCAGCATGGATTCACCAAGGACAAGTCATGCCTGACTAACCTAATTGCCTCTATGAGGAGATAACTGGGTCTGTGGATGAGGGGAAAGCAGTGGATGTGTTATTCCTTGACTTTCGCAAAGCTTTTGATATGGTCTCCCACAGTATTCTTGCTGCCAAGTTAAAGAAGTATGGGCTGGATGAATGGACTGTAAGGTGGATAGAAAGCTGGCTAGATCGTCGGGCTTAACGGGAAGTGATCAATGGCTCCATGTCTAGTTGGCAGCGGAGTGCCCCAAGGGTCGGTCCTGGGGACGGTTTTGTTCAATATCTTCATTAATGATCTGGAGGATGGCGTGGACTGCACCCTCAGCAAGTTTGCAGATGACACTAAACTGAGAGGAATTGTAGATACGCTGGAGGTTAGGGATAGGATACAGAGGGACCTAGACAAAGTAGAAGATTGGGCCAAAAGAAATCTGATGAGCTTCAACAAGGACAAGAGCAGAGTCCTGCACTTAGGACAGAAGAATCCCATGCACTGCTACAGACTAGGGACTGAATGGCTAGGCAGCAGTTCTGCAGAAAAGGACCTAGGGGTGACAAGAAGCTGGATATGAGTCAACAGTGTGCCCTTGTTGCCAAGAAGGCTAACGGCATTCTGGGCTGTATAAGTAGGGGCATTGCCAGCAGATCGAGGGACGTGATCATTCCCTTCTATTTGGCATTAGTGAGGCCTCCTCTGGAGTGCTGTGTCCAGTTTTGGGCCCCACACTACAAGAAGGATGTGGAAAAATTGGAAAGAGTCCACCGGAGGGCAACAAAAATGATTAGGGGGCTGGAGCACATGACTTATGAGAAGAGACTGAGAGAACTGGGATTGTTTAGTCTGCAGAAGAGAAGAATGAGGGGGAATTTAATAGCGGCTTTCAACTACCTGAAAGGGGGTTCTAAAGAGGATGGATCTAGACTGCTCTCAGTGGTACCAGATGACAGAACAAGGAGTAATGGTCTCAAGTTACAGTGGGGGAGGTTTAGGCTGGCTATTAGGAAAAACTTTTTCACTAGGAGGGTGGTGAAGCATGGGAATGGGTTACCTAGGGAGGTGGTGGAATCTCCTCCCTTAGAGGTTTTTAAGATCAGCCTTGACAAAGCCCTGGCTGGGATGATTTAGTTGGGGATTGGTCCTGCTTTGAGCAGGGGGTTGGACTAGATGACCTTCTGAGGTCCCTTCCAACCCTGATATTCTATGATTCTATAATTCTATGATAAGTGTGGTCCTACTCTGAAAATGTCACCTTCTTGTTCAGTTCTCTGTGTATAGGCCAAGTCCTATCTGCTGAGTTTACTGACATAAAATACAGTTTTTACTCCAGTTAACCCTGCAGAGCCAACACAACTAAGAGTGAGTGAAAATTAGCATCTATTCCACTAACCGTTTTGTTTACCACATTCTAGTCATTTACACCGGTGCAAAGCCAGGCTGTAAAGGTGCTGCTGTGGGGAAACTTTTCGTTGTTCGTGATGATACATGACAAGGAAACAGTCCAGACTGACTTCCGGAGAGCAGGCTGAGTTTGCAGGTTGGCAGTTAAAGAAAACATCCTTTTCCTTGTAAATGGAGCAAATTTGATAGGGAAATCTTTGAGACACAATAAACATGGAGCCTCAGGATGTCATTTTCACAGAGCTACTTTTAAGAGTAGAACTGCTCTTTAATGATCCATGTTTGGATGTGTTTGTAACACAGCAGATGTCTGGGTCGTTAAGTTCCCCCATGGATATAGTATCATGTGGCTTTGAGTGCCAGAAGAGTTAATCCAGCATTTTTTCTTATTTTCCAGTAGCCTGGTGGTCTCTAGCCTGGTGGTCTGCAGCAAATGCCCCTTGTAACTTCACCTTCGCTCTTCATTCCTGATCCATGCACAAAACATTTCAGTGCAAACTTTCTCATTGTCAAATTATATTCACTGGCCCTGTAAATATTTTTGACCTTTAGTATCATCTCTCCTATTGTATACAGACATTCATTTTATGATGTGATCCTGCATTGCATTGCTACATGTTCAGCATCCAAGGTCCTTAGCACTTAGGTGGGCTTTTCTATAGCATTGGTGTGGCCCATTTTGTAGCAGTCTTTCCTCAATGCCTGTAGAACATAGATTTCCACCTCTTCTAAAGACCTGAGCCTCAGACCTAGTACTGACACTCTAGTTTAGTAGTAGGGTGCAGGTGCAGCTACAGAATGAGACATCAAACTAAGATCCCTTTAACCGATCTCTGGTGGCTAGCAGATATTAAAATGCCATGGCACTCTTTGTAATATGTTTGAACATATTCCTGGATTCCTAGTTGACAAAGTTCCTCCTCTATCTTGGTGGGTCCTGCGCTTATTGGCGGATTTTCTTGCCTCAGAGATTCACCATGTGGGTTGGGGAAAAGCCCAGAGACCTTCCCCTCTGGGAGAACCCACAGTCCAGGTTAATTGGGAGGTTTGGGGGGAACCTGGGACCACCCTCTACTCCGGGTTCCAGCCCAGGGCCCTGTGGACTGCAGCTGTCTATTGTGCCTCCTGTAACAGCTGCATGACAGCTACAACTCCCTGGGCTACTTCCCCATGGCCTCCTCCAAACACCTTCCTTATTCTCACCACAGGACCTTCCTCCTGGCGTCTGATAACGCTTGTGCTCCTCGGTCCTCCAGCAGCACTCACTCTCAGCTCCTTGCACCTCTTGCTCCCAGCTCCTCACACTCGCACCACAAACTGAAGTGAGCTCCTTTTTAAAACCCAGGTGCCCTGATTAGCCTGCCTTAATTGATTCTAGAAGCTTCTTCTTAATTGGCTCCAGGTGTCCTAATTAGCCTGCCTGCCTTAACTGGTTCTAGCAGGTTCCTGATTACTCTAGTGCAGCCCCTGCTCTGGTCACTCAGGGAACAGAAAACTACTCATCCAGTGACCAGTATATTTGCCCTCTACCAGACTCCTGTACCCCACTGGTCTGGGTCTGTCACACTAGCAAAACAGTTTCCACATAGGAGCCAATTAAGACCTAGTCTTTTGAATAATTATCATCTAGTCCTTTGATTGTATTGCTACAATATTGCTGCATGATTGCATGGAAGTTTATCACCTAATGGTTCTACCCCATGGAGGAAAAAACATCAGTTTATACTGCTTGTACATTTAAACCAGTATCTGTAGATAGGTTTGAAAAAACATTCTAAAAATACATTATCAGAGAGATATATATTAACAGTGAAAGCTTACTGATGCATACCAGGCTTGGGTTAACCATATGCAGCATGTTAAAACATCACATGTATTTTACCATGGTTTGTGCAATTTGCTGCGATTGATTTTATCTACCTGAAAGGGGATTCCAAAAGGATGGAGCTCGGCTGTTCTCAGTGGTGGCAGATATCAGAACAAGAAGCAATGGTCTCAAGTTGCAGTGGGGGAGGTCTAGGTTAGATATTAGGAAACACTATTTCACTGGTTGGGTGGTAAAGCACTGGAATGGGTTACCTAGGGAGGTGGTGGAATCTCCATCCCTAGAGGTTTTTAAGGCCCGGCTTGACAAAGCCCTGGTTGGGTTGATTTAGTTGGTGTTGATTCTGCTTTGAGCAGGGGATTGGACTAGATGACCTCCTGAGGTCTCTTCCAACCCTAAAATATGAGTCAACAGTGTGATGCTGTTGCAAAAAAAGCAAACATGATTCTGGGATGCATTAACAGGTGTGTTGTGAGCAAGACACGAGAAGTCATTCTTCCGCTCTACTCTGCGCTGGTTAGGCCTCAACTGGAGTATTGTGTCCAGTTCTGGGCACCGCATTTCAAGAAAGATGTGGAGAAATTGGAGAGGGTCCAGAGAAGAGCAACAAGAATGATTAAAGGTCTTGAGAACATGACCTATGAAGGAAGGCTGAAAGAATTGGGTTTGTTTAGTTTGGAAAAGAGAAGACTAAGAGGGGACATGATAGCAGTTTTCAGGTATCTAAAAGGGTATCATAAGGAGGAGGGAGAAAACTTGTTCACCTTAGCCTCTAAGGATAGAACAAGAAGCAATGGGCTTAAACTGCAGCAAGGGAGGTTTAGGTTGGACATTAGGAAAAAGTTCCTAACTGTCAGGGTGGTTAAACACTGGAATAAACTGCCTAGGGAGGTTGTGGAATCTCCATCTCTGGAGCTATTTAAGAGTAGGTTAGATAAATGTCTATCTGGGATGGTCTAGACAGTATTTGGTCCTGCCATGAGGGCAAGGGACTGGACTCGATGACCTCTCGAGGTCCCTTCCAGTCCTAGAATCTATGAATCTATGAATATTCTATGATTCTATGATTCTATTTGCAATACTTTTTGAAAATGCATCCCACTATTGCAAATCATCATATAGCTTTTGAGTCATTCTAGATGAGCATACATTAACATGTAAAGAGTTAAAAACATAATGAATGGTCCAGATGCCAGTTAATTCTGACCCAACAGATCAGAGAACTTTGTGGGCATGACAATCCCTTGTGACAGAATTTGCAGCGCAGGCATTCTACCTTTCACCTCTAAATTCAAAGCTCATTTTCTGCCAAAGACTTGTTGGGAAGAGAGTGGTTGATGTTCACAGGGAGCCTATTTAAGAGGCTCGTATCACACTTATGGGGCCTTAAAGGATTTATTCCAAGTAAATCTTACAGTGTTGTATGTTGTGCATTGGGAAGGAGACACCCCCCCCCCCGGATGCCCTAAGAATTAAGTTATACATGGAGCTATACACGTATGCTCATAGCTAATTCACTTTGGGAAGTGCAAACTAAATTAACTCAAGTGTACGTTGGATAAAGTATGTGACCATATTATAAGCATGTGCAGCTTCATTGATCCCAGTATATACAAGCAATTGTCCTGTATACAGTGGCCACCTTTAAAAAGCAAATAACTGCACACAGTCACCATGCAGTTGTGTCTGAGATACAACAGTTTCCCTTATACTTAGTATAGGTAATAACTGCACTATCTTGTATATTGTGTGGTAGCTGTTGATTAATGTTGATTTATATTGACAGCCACTGTACACACGTTGTAAAATAAAAGTATTGGCACAACAGATTTTACTGTCTTGCCTGGACCCTCCTCAATCTCATTTGGTCATGCTGCTCTCATCTCAGCTATAGCCAGTGACTGAGTGGTACAAGCTTTGCTGATTTATGATTTAGTTAGTTCTAAAATCTGAAATTTCTGTGTATTCATTAAAGCCCTGTATTTGTGCACAATCTATAGCTATTGCACCCAAAGGACAATAATTTCCTAAAAGAACCCCAAATGAACTAGCTAGAGATAAGAAGTGTTCATACATATCTGCATATAGACTCGCACACACTCATATCCCCACCCACCTCCCTACTTCCTTTATGGTGGAGTCATTTTGTTATGACTTCATTTAATGTAAACAGTAAGCTCCAAAGGGCAGTTGGGCCTAATTCTCCATTGGCTTGTGTGGTCATTTGCACAAGTTCAATGTAAATGTGAAGTGAGTGTTAAGCACTACTAGAACAGAATGGAAATGCTTTACTCCCACTTTGCACTAGTGTAAATGACTGCACAAGGTGACAGGCAGTGTCAGTCATGCCCCTGGTCTTTTTTTGGCCTATAAAGCACCACATACACACCAAGTGCCTGATTCTCATTTACACTAAGGCCCCTTTTCACCAAATGTATACCCCCTGTGAGGCCCCTTTACATGGCCAGGGCATTAAAAAGGGATGTTAATGTAAATGAGAATTGGGCCCCTAATGTTATAGAAATAAATAATAGTTCTAATAACATTCAGCATGATACTGCATATGTAGGACCACAGAAGACAAAAAATGTCCACCAAGTATGTAAGATGAAGTTTTATTGTGATGATGCGTCAAAGAACGTGACCCTGGACCAGGCTACCAGATATTGAATGCACAAGACTTGTTAAAGTGTTTCTTTAATGCTGGTAATCTAAAAACTTTAACCTGCGAATGTTTATACTTAGTGATGAAAAATGACAGCATGATTAGTGGATTAGTCATTTTCTCTCCAGTGTCATAGTTCAGTTCTAGCTCTTTTTCTACATTTACACACATCTTTCTGGTTAGATGGCAGTGAAATCATTGAGTAAAACTAATTTTATTGATCTTTGCTCAGGTGGTAGCAGGCAATAATTTACATGTCAAAGCGTATGCACATGTCATTTGTTCTCAAGAAACTCATGATAAATTGATCCTCAATGCCAAAATGCCTTCTGATTTCACCACTTTCTAGCTTAGGTCTTGGGTGAATGAGTTCAAACAGTTCAGGGACTATAGTACATGGTAAAACCTGCTATTACAGCCAAAGTGAACAATTAAGTTGAAATCCCCATTTCCAAATCTTTTGCAGGCTTTAGTCATTTTTCACTGCTCTAGAAAAGAACCTTTTCTAATTTTTAACTGCTCTAGAAAAGATCACACAAAATAAATGTATCCTCTATGTATTAGTAACAGGGACCAAATTTTAGAGTCATACCATGGAGTCAGTCCTGAAGACATTATTCAGATTAGACTGAGAAAAATACTACATAAGGTCTTCAGGATTTGACCCATTGATAGTAAATCCAGAAAAAAAATCTTTGGCCATGCAGCCAGGTAGGTGGAGTTTGCAGAATTACTCTTTATCATTCTGATTAATGTCTTCACTAATTTCATCAGGATTGTCTGCAGCACAGATTCCACAACCACCATCCTTGGTTATCTGCTTCACTGCCCAGTTGCTCTCACTAGGCTGTGTCGTGACATCTGTTTTTAAGCAGAAATCTCCATTGATTTTAACAGCAGTTCTGCTTAAAAGCGATGGCACAATATGGTGAATTGTTAAGAATTTTTTCCTAAAAATTCCCTTCCTTATCTTAAGTTGATTTTTTCCTACGATCTGCTGAAAGGATCTATAACCCCCTGTCTTCATTTATATTGCCATCTTGAAGATACTAAAATGCCAATCACGTCCCGTAAAGTCTTCTCTACATTATATAGGTCAAATTCCATGACTTCCGTAGAGCTCTGTCAGTTTACCACAGCAAACAATTTGGCCCTATAAATTTAGCTCTTCTAGCCCCTGCTTCTGTCTTATCCTCTGTCTGCATAATTTTTGCTGTCCTTTATATTTTTCCTTGGTGCATGTAGCAAGGCAGAGCACTCAGCAGCATGGCACCTCCTGCTGATTGGTCTGGGAGTTAGCTCTTCCAGCTTGGGAGCACCTCCTGCTGGCCAGTGTCTCCCTTGCTGCCACATGCTTCTTCTAGTACAGAGATGGGCAAACTATGGCCTGCGGGCCACATCCAGCCCGCGGGACCGTCCTGCCCGGGCCCCAAGCTCCGAGCCCAGGAGGCTCGCCCCCAGCCCCTCCCCTGCTGTTCCCTCTCCCCCACAGCCCCAGCTCGCTCGCTCCACTGCTGGTGCAATGCTCTGGGGGCTGTGAGCTCCTGGGTCAGCGCAGCTGCAGAGCCCAGCCTGACCTGGTGCTCTGTGCTGCGTGGTGGTGGCGGCGACAACGTGGCCCGGCTCCAGCCAGGCAGCGTGGCTGTAGCGCCGCCAGCCACCGGTGCTCAAGGCAGCACTGTAAGGGGGCAGGGAGCGGGGCGGGTTGGATAGAGGGCAGGGGAGTTCAGGGTGGTGGTCAGGGGGTGGGGGTGTGGATAGAGGTCGGGAGGGAAATGGGGGGGTGTCCCGGGGGGGCAGTCAGGAAGGGGGGGGTTGGATGGGGCAACAGGGGGCAGTCAGGGACAGGGGTTCTGGGGGCAGTCAGGGAACAGGGAGAAGGGGTGGTTGGATGGGGCAGAGGTCCCAGAGGGGCTGTAAGGGAATATGGGGGGTTGGATGGGGCAGATAGGAGGTGGGAGCCGGGCCACGATCCCCTCCCCTAACCGGCCCTCCATACAATTTACGAAACCTGATGTGGCACTCAGGCCAAAAAGTTTGCCCACCCCTGTTCTAGTACCATCCTTTAGTTCAGGCCCCATGTCCCTCCTGGCCCACGGTGCCCCTTCTCTGGGGTACTGCCCCACAGCAGTGCCCCTCACACTAAGGGATCCTTCCCTCCCCAATTCCCCAAAGGCCACCTTGCCTCATGGACCAACTACCAGTCTTCATCTAGATCCTTTTCTCAGAGGCCAACTGCAGTCTGAAATGGCCAATCATCATCGGCAAGGGGGTTTGGACCTGCTGCCTTTTCCTGGCCTGGCTGCACCCCTGCAGCCTCAGTACCACCACAGGCCTCAGCCTTGGGACTCGCCTGGCCAGAGCTCCCCAGCTCTGCCTGTCCTTCCCCAGCATTGCTGTGTTTGAGGTACCCTTCTCTAGCCAGGTCCTTCCCACTCCACCATTGGTGTGAGATTCCCCCTGCCTAGCTCTCAGCCCTTTTGTCAGGGCCAGCTGGACCCTAATTGGGTGTGGCCACACCTTCGGCTGCCTAGCCAATCAGCCTCCCTTGGCTGCTTTCATACAATCATAGAATATCAGGACTGGAAGGGACCTTGGGACCTCTCCAAGGGCCGGCTTTTAACCCTTTCCGAGCCGGAGCGGGGTGACCGTCCCGCTACAGTGCATGTTGTTTGTTTGTTTTTTAATTTCTTTAATTTTTTTAATATTCTTTAAATATAGGAATCACAATTGGAATTAAGGGATGAAACATTCAGGAATGGACCCCAATCCTGAAAAACCTTAAGCTAGACCCATATGAATCATCTCATTGAAATAAGACAATTCGTGTCAATAAATTTACGCTCAGGGCTGTCTACGTTGCACTGGCAGCTTCGCCAATTCCCATTGCAGCCCAGGATCAGGAGAGCAGAAAGCTGGCTTAAAGCCGCTATAGCTCCTCCTCCCCTGGGCTGTGAGTGCTGGGCCATAGCTCTTAGAGGGACAACCCAGAATCTCATCCTTGTTGTCTAATTGTGATACCCCTTCAACTTTTTTTAATTCTATAAACCTATTGTTTCCCTATCTTTTTCTCTTGATTCCAGATCCCAGTGTTTCATTCTAAATAATGCAAACTCTGCAATATGGGTCTCTCTGGGGATGCCTGAGCCAGCCAGTTCCCTCTTGTGGCCGTGCATGGTGTCATGGCAACTTTGCCTCAGTTTCCTCCACTCCACAAACAGTCATTTGCTCCCATGCCACCACCGGGTGGTTTCCCCTAATGACCCAGCCCTCCAGCCAGGTGGTTTATAGTCTCCCCCCTTTTGGAGCAATAAAGAGTCTGATAGACCAGGAGTCCAATGACCCTAATGAAGGGTCAGAATTCTCAGGTGTTCACAGAGTCCTGATTCCTTTAATGTGGATAGTAGGAGAATCCAGGCCCACCCACTCCTCTGGCTCACAGCCCAGGGCCCCTGCACTGAGCAGCTGGGATCGGTTCCTCACAATCCCTTGCTGCTTCCCTGGCCTGCTTCCTATCTCACCTCTCTTGTAGGCCTTTTCCAGACTCATATTCTCTGAATCTCCCTCTCTGGAACTCTGACTTCCTCTGCTGCTTCCTGCCAGTCTGCTGCTGAAGGCATCTCTTCTCAGTAGCCCCGGAAAGTAAGCCTTTCCCCACAATATGACTACCCACCTAGAGTTCTTACTACAGGAAAAGTTTGTAGCTATTGGCCCCCAGGATTGGCTCAACTTCACAGGGGAATCAACAAGACGCTGCGCTAGCTTCCACGTGTATTACTGCCTCCCTGTGAGCTGCTGAAAGCTATCTGCATTCATGCAGTTACCCCAGTGCAGCGAAGGCTCACCATACAGCCTGCTTGGACTAAAACACACCCGACAATACAGACTCTTAATACCGCACACGTGGACTGTATACATACCACAGGCACTGCTAGGACCCATAATAGGGAATGGCTTGCCTAAAGTACCCTCCCCATGCCCCCTCAGGCATACTTTGGTGACAAGAACTGCAGAGCACCCTCCTTCTCAGCACATTTCCGGACTGCATGCAACCCCCTGCTATATATAGGGCAGTGAACCCGTGCACTACATTCACCCCTCCCCCAATACAGTTTACAGATGGCTCATTACCTGAATCTGAGCCCAGGTTTATATTGCAGTGTAGACATACCCTCAGTTTCACTGGCAGCCACCTCCTACCCCTCCCATCTGCAGCGGAAATAGCTACCTGTTAACCCTTAGTGGTTGTGGTAGGATGGGATCTATACACCCTATGACAGTATCCTACTGAATTCCAATCTAATGCACATCAACTGCATTAATAACTTTTCCCTAGTTTGTTGTTAATAATACACGCAAGTAACGCATCATATTTGACAGAGATTTTTTTAAGAAAAACCTCTGGCTTGTGGTGCTCAGCGACTACAGTGATGAGCACTGTATAAATGCTTAGCTAGACAGATATAAGTTATCTACACTGGACAAAGAAAAGGAAGACAACAGACAAAGGAAGGGATAGGGAAAGGAGGGACAAAGGTTAAACAAACAAACAAAAATAATGTCATATTGTATAGCAAGCAAATCCTGTACACCCTCCTATTGTTAAATAGATACCATGGTGGGGCAAGAGGCGAGGAGTAGAAGGCATAGGACAAGTGGAAGTCAATAGCTGAAAGGCGAGGAGGGAGGACTGGCGCCCCGGAAGAATGTCAGTCCAGCTGTAGGGAGCTGTGCATGAACAGGCATGCTAGTGACAGTCAGAGGAGAGAACAAAGGGAGAGAGAATGTGAGAAGAGTGGGAAGGGACCAAGTGTGGGGCAATGGGCCAAAAAGAGCTGAAAAGTAGGCAGTGTGGAGACTTAGGAATGAGGATGAGGTGCTTAAACTTTATGTGGAAACAAACAGGGAGACAGTGAAGAGGCCTGAAGAGGGGATGGCATGGCCAGGAAGATTTTTAACTGCTGGATGTTCGCTAGACTGAAGGGGGCCATCACAAGAGTCAGTGAGGCTGGAGAGGAGGTTAAAGTAGACCAGGTGAGAGAGAGATCAGTGATGTCAATCTGGGTTGGAGCTTGGATTGAGGAGAAAGAGAAAGGGAGGAGTCACAGATAACCCCAAGGTTATAAGATGACGGACTGATGGTAAGGATGGAGGTGTTGTTGGTAACAGTGATGGAGCAAGGCTAGAACTGGACCAGTAATAGATTTTTCAGTTCACCGGAAATTTCCCCTCCTCCTTCCCCCCAGAAAGGGGGGGAAATCTGTTTCGAATCAAATCAGAAACAAATGTTCAGTGAATCAAAAAGTTTTTTTTTTAATTTAGTTTTGTTGACTATGAGAAAGTTTTAACTTTTTAATTTTTTTTTAAATAAAATTAAAGGAAATCTCTAAATGAAGTCATTTTGAATTGAAAAAATCAAAATGTTGTACTTTGTTTTGTCAAACAAAACTTTTTGACATTGTTGGGTTTTTTTCAACATTTGGTCAACTGAAACAATCCAGCACAATCAAAACAAATTCATGAAATGTTTTGGTGTTGCCAAATTTGCATTTTTCACTTAAAAAAGCTGCAATTGGAAAATTTCACCCTGCTCTAGTGGGGGCCTTTTTTAAATGGAGATCAGGAGGGATTTTGACAGTTATATTGTTGCTTGTATAATGGAAAGAGAAATAAAAGAAAGTAGGAAGAGGCCATCAGTAGTGACAAGCAAACAGAAAACAAGTATAAGGGTGAACCATGCAGCATTTTAGTTGTCCTCAGTTGTGTACTTATGTTTATTCCCCAGTAACACTATTCCTGTTATGTTCATGAAAATTTTAAAAAATATCTTAGTAAATCTTGTCTTTGTAATAGTGACTATAAACTTTGTGGTGAGCCTGCAAAACAACATTTTCCCCCTAGGCTCCTCCTCAAAATGTAACTTATTCCTGTCCATCATTATCACATCTCTATGCACAGAGCTGGCCTCGGGATTTTGGGAACGGTTAGCAAGATGTGTCTTTGGGCTACGCTCCAAATTTAGCTGACTCATTTTAAGGCACATAAAATGTTTTTCTTTGCGGGGGCCCCGGGGGGGGGGGGATGGCAGGGATCTTTAGGTTCCCTCCATTCCCTTCGTTTCCTGCTGCTGAATGGCAGCCCAGCTGCTTCTTCCTTCCCAACCTAGCAACAGGTTTCCATTGATTTACACTGGTTTATATTTTCAAGGATGTTTTCACATGAGAAAGAGCTTAGAAAAATAAACCTGTGATTCTCCTTTGCATTTCCAGTTTCTCCAAATCTGCAGGCACTTCAACGTGTATGTGTATGAGAGCATAGGAGACAAAGGCCAAAAATATGAACCAGCATTTGCAGTCAGGGTTACTGAAAGAAGTAAGGGCTAAATAAGTAAAGCCCAGAAAACAACACTTGCATGAAGATCCAGAGGCGAAGCAGCATTATACCCCTTTGCCTGGTGGCTTATAAAGACAAACCAGGGCCTGTGTGTATGTATGTATGTGTGTGTTGCCAGACAGAGAGGTGGTTCTCTTGATGAAAAAGACAATAGTAATGCAATGTGCTGTGTATACAAAAGAGAAAGTAGGGTACACAGACGGGAACGTCTGCTGCAAAAAGCCACTGGAAAGATAACTGGAGCAGTGTGAGAAAAACCTCTGTGGAGCCTGCAGTAGATTACTGGACCGGTAGAGTACATTGGGAAATGCCGGGATGAGAGGGAGAAAAAGGAATGTGTACACAGGTGAGGCCAGGACAGAGCCAGCTACATCACTAGAGACGGTGACCTCCCCATTGGATTCCTTTTATTCCTGTCATCAGCAAGGTGCAGTCTGATTTCTTACCCAGTGAGAGCTACAATGTGGCTGTCAGCAGATAATAATCGTCAAATGAAGTTTTGAATCATCTCACATTGCACTAAACTGCCATATGCTTTAGCCCTTTTTTCCCCCACTCCCTTGGTTTACCGCCTCCGAGAACAGAACAGATGTGCATGCCCTGAAGGATGGGCAATTTGTTCGTGTGCCATGTTTTGCACTCTGCCTTAATTTGATGGCCCATGATTTCTTATGCAATCACAAAACTGTACAAACCATGATGGCCATTTCATTGGAAGAGTGCGGTCAGTGCGGCTGTTCCTTTCCAGCCGGTCACACCTGGCAATCATTGCAGATGCAAAACCGCTGCACCAGTTCAAACACAAGGCACAGACCAGGTGGATTTCCTTCCTCTAAAGGCTTCCATAGTGGCTTCAGCAACATGCAGTCATTAATAGCTCTCCAGTGCGGTAGAAAGGTGATGGTCAGAAAGGGGCACTTGCCTTCTGTTGCATATTGAGTGGGCTCTTATTGAAAGCCTAGAGTATGGACCCATCCTCCTGAGGCTTTTTAAGGGAGACAAAACAGCAGTGAGCAGAAATGATACTATCTGAGCCAGGGCAGCTTCCTTATTTGCCGAATGGAAGAAAAGAATGGCTGTAGCTCTTTGAAGTCGTTCCATTTCATTTGATGAACAGCATGGGCCCACTAATGAAAAGCAACCCAGACAGCAGATGACCAGATGAAGTAGTCCTTGCTATATTTTAGACCTCTGATAAAGGTTCGGAGCAGTTTGAGTTTGGTTTGTTTATTTAGCAATGGGATAATCCTATCCGAGAACAACACAGAAAGTGCAGATAGTGCCAGACAGCAGTTGCCTTGGGCTGGGTGCAGTGCTCAGTCATTCTCTCCCCAGTGGACCTTACAAAAGCATTGGGCCAGATTCCGAGGCTGTGCTTAGTGCAGCTTTGGGGCAGGGAAGTGCAAAGGTATCTGTCCATCGCCTTTGCATTGCCCAGTTCCCAGGCTGCTGAGCTAGTCCCTGACACAAGACACAGCAGCCTCAAGGCTGCTCTAATTTATGCTCAGCTGCCATGTTTATTCCAGCAGCTGGGGATTGGCCAGATATTATGGATTCCTAGGAATGTCCCCATTTCCCTGGCTTTCCCCCGAATGCCCTTTCTGTGGCTGGGGGTGACATAGAGCTGGCTAAGCCAGAACTACATAACCTGATGATTGTGTCACAATTTTGGTGAGGGCCAGGAACTGGTCGATTGTGCCTCAGGAAGGCTGGAATTTACAGGAACTCCTTTTGGAACTCCCAGGCACCCAGGGGAGCACTGCAGTTGTGCTACCCTTTAAGAGGGTGCAGCGTGCACGCTCCAGGCATAATTCTTGCACTCAGGGGAGGCATAAGTACTGCCATTGTGCTTGTTCACTGTGTGGAGCTGTAAAGGGGAAGTTACTTGTGCCATCCCCTCCTGGGGCACTCATGCATGAGAAGGGCCCAGAGGTCTTAATGGATTCGGGTGTCAACTGCATGCCTAGGGTGATGAAGGAGAAATAAAGGAACCCCTTCCATTGACATTAGGAGAACAGAGGGGAGAGTCTAAAACCAAAAATCCCTCCCAGTAAATATGAAGTGCAGGTGAGCCACTTGGCGCACAACAGGGGAAAGGAAATCAGTGATTACTTTTTGTCATAATTTTTTGATGAAGTGAAGAAAATCCCTGCCTAAAGCAGCAGCTAATGGAAACCTGCAATAACTAGCAGAGAGAAGAAGAGAGACCAGTTGAAAACTTGCCATCGTCTGCCCCAGGAGAAAGGCCTATTGCCACTGTATTGTGGTTGAAGTAAATGGGGCTACTCGTGCTTAAAAGTTAGAATTATTCTTTAAGGGTTGGATTTTTAAAGCACCTGCTGTATTTCAGAACACAGGTCCCATGGAAAGTTGATGGGACATGTGGTCCTAAGTCACTTAGATGCAGTTGAATATCCCACCCAAAGTACCTTCCTGAATTGGAGCCATTATAGTCTCCTGGGATGGGTTGATAATCTCCTAGCCCTCCTAGGATTTGGTTGGAATCCCCAGGGCCTAGGACATCATATCCATTCTTTAAATCAGTCTGAGTGCTGAATCCCCAAGTGCAATCTATTTGTCATCCTTTTCACATTCATTTTCTATTACTTTCAGTTACTTTTAAAACTAGGAAAGAAAACTAAAGTAAACCCTTTTCTTTGATACAGGGCCCAGAGAGAGTTTAACATCCTGAATGCCGATCTCTCCCCTCTCAGTCCTACATTTACATAAGACTGTCAACAATAACAATATATAGTCCGGGACAGAGAGGCCGCACTCCACTCAAGCATTTGAACTATAGCGGGTTTGGCCTCTTTTAATACAACTCTTCAAATTATTGGTGTATAGAAGAATTCTTGGTCCTGCTTTGCAGGTTGTCTGTCATTTGTTTTGTTTCTTTGCACTTCTAAATATCTGAGAAGGAATGCAGGCCACACTGACAGAGTGGGGGACTGTATCCTGGAAAGCAGTGACTCTGAAAAGGATTTAGGGATTTAGGTCACAGTGGGCAAGCAAGGTTTTCATTACCACCTTGTAGATAACTAACTGGAGTGTAAAAAGAACAGGAGTACTTGTGGCACCTTAGAGACTAAGGTCTCTAAGGTGCCACAAGTACTCCTGTTCTTTTTGCGGATACAGACTAACACAGCTGCTACTCTGATAACTGGAGTGTGATCAGATAAAATCTCTGGGGTGAGATTTTTCAAAAATGCTCTGCATAAGCTTAACTCTGTTGCCATTTAAATCAATGAGAGTTTTACCAGTGACATTTTTGTTTGGTTCAAAAATGTTCAGGGGAAAGTATATAGCATTTTTCGACCAACTCTATTGGCAAGAAGTATGTGATGTGTTATTGTCTGTCTTGTTGTATTGCCCTTGTGTTCTTTCCACAATATGCAGCAGTTTTCATCTTTCAATTTACATTTATCTTTTAAAAAAAATAGGTTGTCTTTATTTCCTAGTAAGACAGAAAAGTCCCTATTCAATAAGACACTTAAGCACATTACTCCTGGGGGAATAGTGCGCCAAAAAAATAACAATTCTGTGCACAGTATTTTAAAATTCTGCAAAATTCAGCAAATTGTATTTGTCAAATAACTACATAATCACACCAGTTTCAATTATTTTGGTAATTTATTTCAAAATACCTGTCAGCAAGTATGTTTGTAACAATACAGACACACACAAATATTCCCCCAGGAGTAGAGTTAAAGAAGACCCTATGACAACCCAGTTCTTGTTTCTCTGCCCTCCCAGAGCCCAGCCAGCGAGTCAGACACCCACAACCCCTCCCCCCCAGAGCCCAGCCACAGGGCCCCCCTTGTCCAGATACCCGCACCTCCTCCCCCCCAGAGCCCAGCTGCTGGGCCCCCTCAGCCCAGACACCCACCCCCTACCCCTCAGAGCCCAGGGATCCAGAGGGAGAAACAGCCTGATGCTGGGTCCCAGGCTTGTGTGGCGTTTCCTGCACGCTGCCGTCTCCTTCCTTCAGGGCGTGCGGGGAACTGCAGCTGCGAGGAACTCTCTAGCTCCTGCTCCCTCCCCCTAGGCAGTGTCTTCTAGGTGTGAGCTGGGCTCTGCAGGGTCCAGCAGCCCCTAATGGCAGCCAGCAGCTCTGCAGCCCATTTCTGTGGGGGAAAGAAAATTCTGCATGCACAACATTAACTTCTGCAAAATTCTGCATTGCACAGTGATGCAGAATTCCCCCAGGAGTAGCACATGCCTAATTTTAAGCATGTGACTAATCCCATTGATTTCAGTTGGGCTGCTTATACATTTACCAAATTGGAGCCTAAAAGCCAAATTCTCTGCTCGTGTAACCATACAGAACCATTGACTTCAGTTTAGCTCCAGCAATTTACACCAGGAGAAAATTTGGTCCTAAATATATCATGGACTTTAGCCAACTGGAAAATAGAATGTTATGCTGCTGACAGCCTTATACCTGAAAGCATTATAGTGAGCACTTGTCTGAAATCATAACAAGCCCTGCAGGTGTTGGCTACATTTCCTTAGCGTGTCATCTTAATTTTCTGTCTCTTTAGGGAGGAAGCTGCTGTATTTGGAAATGGGTTTATGTGACTCCTGGAAGCTGAAATAAGGTTGAAGTGTTATTTCAGACTTTTAACCTGTCAAGGTGTCTGTAGCTATTTTTTTCAAAACCATTTTGAATAAAATGAAACATATACAACGATGGCAGTTTAAATCTGAGGTAGTTAGATACAGTTCCCTCAATACGCACAGTGCTCCATTGTACTTCCCTATACTTGTAATGCTTCAAATATTGAGGTTAACTAACTACTAATCTCATTGAGTTATCGAATTGGCACATTTTAAGTACTAGCTCTGTAACAAGGGTAATGATTTAAAGAAACATAATTTAGAACTTAAAAACATAAACTCTTTTGAAAGACTTCCAGAGCTAAAGCAACTAATTTTTTAATAAACCTGTTTCCTGTTGTGTAACTTTTGCCCAACAAAACTTCGGATTGACTAACCCCCCTGTGAAGTCCGAAGGACGGCAAATGGGCAATGTATTGTCGTGCTTTGATGTCAGAAGTGTTGTATAGAATTATTTTTCGCCTGTGGTTCTGTGCAGGTTGGGTGCACATATATGGATTGCCTTACTCATAACACTGTTCAGCCTTTTCACATCTTGTTATATCACATGTGGCTCCGATTTCTAATGTAAATCTAATGTAAAGAATAACATAGCTAGTCAAACAGATAGGACTACCTCTCCAGAACAAAACCCATTTATCTTGAGCTTTAACAACTTGAGGTGTATTCTCTAGCAGATATTCCAGTCTGCCTGGAGAGTGTATATGCTTTACTAATGGAGGTTTATAAAGGCTTTTACAATTCCTATGGTAACCCAGTAGAAAGGCTGTTACCATGGGGACTAGCCAAGCCTATATAAGCCTTCAGTCTTCATTAGAGTATCTCTGAGAGTGAATGCTTTAACAGTTAGCATTCTGGAACAGCTAGCAATAATCTCTGCTTTTGGGAAAGAATCCATTATTTTTTTCTGGTGGAAACCCATTTATCTTGCCAGCTTTCAATAAGCAATATTCAGCAACCTGAATGCCTATCATGTGCCACTAGAATGAACCTCCAAAATGACAGTATATTGGTGATAGAACTATCATTTACAAAACCCTGTGGTATTCGTGCCCACTGCATCAACTGCGTGTTCAAAACAGGCCTTTGAATTTAGCCATGGCAAGTGCATGTGCAAATTAGACATGGAAATACACACACGTTTCTGAAAAACTGGATCTACATTTTCTGTTGAGATAAAATCATGAGAAGTTGTGCATGGTACATGATTGTACTATAAATCTGTATGTTACGTTTAAGTGTTGTCCATATCACACTGCCACCATATGCTACAATTTCACAAGTATTCTGCGTAAATATATATATATATATATATATATATATATATATATATATATTTCTGTAAAGGCATTTTACCACAACCACTTGTTCAGTCTAAACTCTTACGTTAAGCAATGCTTTGAGAATGGGCTCTTAAGTAGATTGAAGCATTTTACAGTGTTCTTACAATGCCAAGTGATTTTGTATGTTGACATAATATTTAAGCATCCTAGAAGAGATACAAAACAAATCTGCAATGTCCACGAGATAGTCTCCCATAATGAATTTTCATTTTAAATACTGAAACAACTTGATCTTAGTTTTAAAGTATTTCTTCTTCTATTTGATTTTGTCTTTTATCTCTTCAGTTGATCTTTTCTGGTCCCTTTTATATCGGCATTAAGTAATGATGTATCAACCAACCCAAATGGTAACATTAAGACATTGACACCACTACCAGCAGCCCCCATTACCCCAAGCATCCCTGGAGCAGAGCCTCTGAACCAGCAAGCTGCATACCAGCTGAACAGAACAAGGTCATTCTAATTCCTTCCCTCCATTTTCTCCCTCCCTATTAGCAATTGCTCTGAGGAGTGAGCCTCTTGCATGATGTCCTTGGATTCATAAAATCATTGCCAATTATTGTAGTTGTGAATGACTCTTGACCTGCCCAGCAGTGCTAAGAATCAGGCTAGGGAAAGATCCCTCAGCTAGCCTCCGAGCAATACATCAGCCTGAATTTACAGATGGGCAATACGAATGGCCTGAAAGTCTTGCACAGGGAAAAGACAGGGTGATTGGTGATATATTTATTCCTTTCTAGGTGGTGAGATTTATATTTCAAGATGATTAAATTAGGAAGTAAGTCAGCAAAGAGTTTTAATCCTGTTAAAGAAAGCACTCTTCCTTTCTATTGGTTGCCCACTGGCATTCTCTAGAGAGATGCCTTCCTCCCAACGCTGCATAGGCTCTCACAGCTTGCTATGCTGGAAGGAATATGTCAGAACTAATCTTACAATAACAAGTTGCACTAACTGCCGACATGAATCTTGGCACTGACACCAGGTTGAGTTGTTTAATTAGTATTTATGAGAGACAAAGTGATACAGTTCTTTTCAAAATGCTAACGTTTTGATAATCTTTTATCATAAACTTACACAAAGATTGCAACAAAAACCAGATAAATCCACAGATTACTTGAAACTGGGAAAGATTATTAAAACAGATATAGATTTGGAGCATCCAACTACATTTAGAAATAAATAGCTAGTGTTTGCCTTCATTATATTTGTTTTCTAATTAGCCAGTTATTAAAAACAATGAAGTGTTGCGAGAATTCAGCTAATGATTACAAATGTATTCCAAAAAAAAGTGACCTCTTTCCTACTTTCTAAAAGGTAAAATTCCAACTGTGATGAATTCAATTAGCAAGATTGGCAGAAAAAGGAATCAGTATTTAATGTCTCCCTAATTAAAAAAAAAACCATTTGTATGAGTCATAAACCACTTTTCAAAATTCAGTACTCCATTTATGTAGGCAGCAGATATTAACAAAAATGAGTCCAATTATTCTGAATTGGATTTCAGTAAATCATGCTGATAGTCCATGCTATGTTTTTATTGGTGAAAATAGTTTGCACAAAGTGTCCTTTGCTCTGTCAGAAGAAATCCATTAAAAATATATTATAAAAAGACTTGGGCTTTTTTCAGGTGTTTCTATCGCTGTGATGACATTTGCTCATGACAAATTCTGTGCCTGGCTTCAGGCATTTTTAATTTCCCAGCATCAGATTGCTGCCTTCCAATGACAAGCCCATGGAAAGGGGTCAGCATGGTGGAAAGCTCAGCAAAGCTCCCTCTGTGCAGCATCCTCCAGGTTGATTTGTACAGATCACTCGGGATTCACTGGAGACTCGGGGACTTCAGTGAGATGGGAAGGTGGCGATGTGTGTGTATCAGTAGCATACTTACTCCATCTTGAGATTGTGTTAGCTTTGCTATGGATGCCCTATGGGTTGAGGGGAGCATCCCCCAGGCCCTGTGCTTAGCCTTGCTCATGGTTCCCTTTCTACACATGTCAATGGATCTATGGAAGGCTGCTGGAGGAGCTTGGGACAGGAAGAATGATTTGCAGGAAACTCAACCCCCTTCAACCTGGAAAGTCGAAATCTACCTTACCAAAGTTATAATAACCGTACCGATTGTGAGCACCAATAAAACCCTTGATGGAACCATCAGAAAACAAACTGGCCCAGCTTTACACAATTCCCCAGCTGGTACATCACTTGTATCCCATACAACATCTCTATGGAGGAAACTTACATGCGGTTCACAAAAGCCGGTAACAAAGCTGCCACCAAGACAATTCCAAGAGGTTGTTATAAGATCTACATTCCCTGCCTGGATGAGGAGTTTGCAGGACTGCTTGAGCAATATGAAAAAGTGGCAATTCAGACATGGCCACACACCTTTTAGACAGCTAGAACATTTCAAGAAGAGCAAGGTGGGCGCAGGCTACCACAGAACTAAATATGTCAAGATCCATCCGCAAAGCCTGGGCACTAGTTAGAAAATGTGGCTACTCAGAAGCCTCCACCACATTACCCTGTCTCTACAAAAAGCATTGCTGCCCACCTGATAAATGTCGCAAAGGCAGATAAGGACAAAAAGTTTGATGGAGAGGTGAAGAAGAAATAGTGGGAATACAAACAGTGCATACTGAAACCCAGGGAGACTTCCAGCCTTTCACTGCAGATGCAATAGAAAAGGCATTCAAAACACTTAAAACAGGTAAAGCCTGTGGGCTTGATAACATCTCCCCTGAATTCCAGAAGAACCTAGAAAAAAAACTAGCAGGCAATGGCTTGCCAACTTTCTAACTAAAGTCATCCAGGAGAATGATACATCTAAGATCTGGCACAGAGCAAAAGTAATAGCCTTGCCAAAACCTGAGAGAGACCACTGATTTGCAGCAAGTTACCGCCCCATCCCTTTGCTAAGCTGCATGTACAAATTACTTGAAAGGCCCCTCCTTCCAATAATTGCCCCTACCCTTGATGATATACAGCGTGTAGGTCAAGCAGGTTTCAGACCAAACAGCGGTACTGTGATCAAGTGCTGGCCTTCACCACCTACATAGAGAATGGGTTCCAGACCAGGCAGAAGATCGCTATTCCTAGATCTTTCTGCTGCATGTGACACAATCTGGCACACAGGCCTGTTGGACAAACTGTCATTGGTGCTACTGAAGTGGATTGTCAGGGCTGTGGAACTGTTGCTTGAGATGCTGCCAGTTCCAAGTCTCACTTGGACAAAAAAAAAACCCCGCTCCTGGAGGTCTGTCATGGGGTGGTCCTCCCTGGGTCTCTCTCACCTTGGATACAGACCATACTCACTCCAGGCTTTATTACAGTGTTCTGTCAGGCCACTGCCTATATTATTTACATATATACAAGTCCCAGCCAGATCCCCTCTTATCTCCGGAGGGAAAATGGGAGCAGTACTAGTAGCAACCAGTTCTGCCTTCTTTCAGGCTCTGCACCCTCCCTTCTACAGGGCTTCCTTCCTCTCTATTTATCTGCTCCCAGCTGCTGGGGTTGCTTCTACCTCTAATTAGCCCTTTGGCTGTGGCCTTATTTGTTAATTGGTCTTCCACTTAGAACCTATTTTGGTGGGGACTTGAGTGACAGGTTACTGAATCAGCATGAGTTAGAAAGGCAAAATCTGGCCTTCATTCACTAGCAGAATTGTGCAAAGGTTGGCAGTTTTATTTTGCATGACATTGTCTTGGGTGTCAATTCACTCTCCCACCAAACTTAACTTTGAGTTGCAGGGTCAAATGACCCCAACATGAAACTCGGCTGAAACACAGAATTTCACCTGCTTTCAAGTTGAAACGATACAACATTGCAAAATTAGAGTTAGTTCTTCTTCATTTTATTTACACAAGCAGTTGCATTAAAGTCAACAGTCCCAATCCTTGGCTATGGCTCAGGACCACACAGCCCAGTTAGGGAGGGAACTGCAAAGCTTGCCTTTGTGCTCCATGATTCTCAGCCATCTGGGTGACAGGACAGTCCATGGCATAACTTAGAGCAACCAGCTGTCAATGGTCCCGAGGGGCATATTGGCAGCCAGGGAACAATGGAGCTTAGGGCCGTTCTGACCACACCCCCTTTTCTCCAGCCATGCTTTCTATTCTGACTATAGCTGGAGGTGGAGGAGCCACCATGCCACTTTAGAATCCCCATATGCAAAGTGTCCAAACCACAACAGAGAATCAGACCCAATGCCAGTAGAATTTTCCCAGTCTCATGTCTCCTCAGAGTTTATATTGTGCACTTTAATCATCCTCTGTGGCACAATAAAATATATTTTAAAACTTACATCGGGAAAGTGATCTATATGACACTAATGTAGCAAAAATATGTCAAAACTTCCCCAATCCACAAGAACCCTCCCTACTCAGCCCACATCCTGCAGAAAAAGCCCGAGTAAAGAAATAGGCTTTGCAGCATTTGCTCAAAAACCGAGTGCAAATTAGCTTCAGCAATTCCTAAGCCCCACAGAACGTTTCATTAAACGTGGGCTGAAGTTTGACAGCAAACCCCAGTAACAAATGTTGTCATGAATATTTCACAGAGTTCTATTAATTGTGAATATGAGCGTTAGTATTGATACATATTATTGTTACGGTTTGGGTGCAACTGCCTCCTTTCATTTAAGAAGCAGTTAAACTTCTTTATAGAACCAGATAACTGAAATAATAGCAGCCTCCATCCCAAACACAGACACATGTCACTGTCCAAAATAAAGACACATATGGGCAGAGGGTTGTCGCTAGGTATTGTTTTGTGAAGGTTTGCGTGTCTGTGAAAGAGAGGCAGAAAACCAGAGACGCAGAGAGCAAAGCAGGAGAAAATACCAGAGAAACAGGGGTAGCAAAGCCAAGGATAAGGCAAAACAAGCAGTAAGAATGTGCCCCCGAGAAAAGGTAAGAGAGAGAGAGAGAGAGAGAGAGAGAGACAGCTTTGGGGCTAAGTGCTGATGGGAAAGGGGCTTTGAACTGTGAGCAAAGACACTGTCTCGTTGTTTGATTGCTGCTGTGTTCGGGGTCGCAGGGTTTTATGTACATTCTTTGTAAATAAATAGGATTGCAACAAAGAAACTGCTGACTCCATCATCAATTTCTCCTCCTAACTGAAATAACCCACAACATGCCAAATTTGGCTAACTACTCAGGTCAAAAGGGGGTAACATTGCATTCATTCAAATTGGTCCCATTTTTTTACCTAAGGGTTTAAGGGACTTTGTTATAAATGTGGAGATAGTAACATTCATGTAAAGTACAATTGGTCATCAGGATTTTGGCAAGAAATAAATGTAGTCATTTTTCTTATGTTGTGAGATTAAAAATAGGATGCTAGGGGTTGATCGGAACAACAGGATTCTGTCTGTTCGAAGAAGGGAAGACATTCATTTTCCAATAATGCATGCTTAGAAGAGTTAAGTGAACGACTGTCTGGTTTTGGATACTGCAAGTGAGAACATATCTAAATGCTTTAAATTTAGAGATGAATAATCCTTGTTTTTAACTAGAATAAGAAGAGTATAGAAAAGATGCCACAATATAGAGAACCACCAGATAAAAGGAATCCACTTCTCCATGATGAAATAATGATTGCAAGCTGCAAAAATAGAATAAAGGCTCTGATGAATTCTTAGTGCATGAATTTAAGTTACAGTTTACTTATGCAGACTAGGAATGCCGTGTGTAAAATAAAACAGGTATGGTGGCAGAATTAGCATGAGAGATTGTCTGTGGGACCTCAGATCAATGTAGGAGAGCATCTACCTGGGCTCAAAGAGCACTGTGAATGGAAATGTTTACTTGACCTGGTCTATGCTACAGTTAGGTTAATGTAAGCCACATAGGCATCAGCCTAATTGAGCACGTGTCTACACTTAAATTTGTCTCTCACCGACATAAGCACTTCCTTACAGTGACACAAAAACACCACCTCCCAGAGTGCTGTTGAGCTATGGTTAATGTACTGAGATTGACGAAGTGCAAGTGTAGACACTGCATTACGTATGTTGACCCTAACAATCCTCCAGCAGCTGTTCCACAATGACCAACCCTGACCTCTCGCGTCACAATTGTGAACTCCACTGCCTGACTGTCACAGAGATTAGAAGGCCCTCTATCCCATTTAAAGCCCCGTGAATTTTTGAAATAACTTTTCCTGAGTGCCAAGCTTGGTGAACACACCTAGAAGCTCTCCATTGTTGTGTGCAACTGCCCAGTCGACCATGCACTCTGGACACTTGCAGTAGACTGAAGCTATTGGATCTCCTGGGCCTATGGGAAGAACACACTGTACAGCCATAGCTACGGACCAGCCGTCGAAAGATGGACATCTATGAGCAGATTGCATGGGGGATGTAGGAGAAGGAGTACAACAGGGTCAGCACCAGTGCCTTGTACAAATGAAGGAACTGTGTCGGGCATACCAGAAGGCCAGGGAGGCCAAAAGTCAATCCTGTGCTGAGCTGCAGACCTGCCGTTTTTACAATGAACTGCACCCCATACATAGCAGAGATCCTACTACTACCCCCACACTACCATAGATACCTTCAAGAAGCCTGAGTCACAGCCCAGTGGCATGAACAGGAAGGAGGAGAGGAAGAGGAGGATGGGGGACATGCAACCAGGGGTCCAGCTCAGGGCTGGCTTTACCATGGGGCGAACTGAGGTGGCTGCCTCAGGTGCCAGACTGTGGGGGGGTGCCCCTAGGACCCAGAGTGTAGAAAATTGTGTCTGCTGCTGGTGCATATGTATTTTCTCTGCTCTAGATGCACAGAGATGGTGGAGTGCTATGCTGGAGGAAGGAGGGCACAAGAGACATAACAGGCAGGCAGGAGAAAAGGTGAGAGGGAATAACAGAAAGCAGCAGGAGCTGCAGGGAGAGAGAGGAGGAGGAGCCTCTAATGTACCTCTCTAGCACCCCCAGGAGTTTGCACTGATTAACACCAGCTTCTCAGGGAGCTTCCTGTTTCCTGCTGCTTCCCTGAACCCACTTGAGGAGAATAGGCAGTCAACTGAAGTAGTAGGAGCCAGTTAGGCCCTTAAGACGCTGATATCTTCCCTCACTCAGGCCCTGCTACCAGCCTGCTTATTTGTCTCCTTCAATGGAGTGTTGAGAGCTACTATAGCTGGCACAGAACAGCAGTCATGAGTGAAAGAAGAAAATACCCCTGTGGGGCAGCATTCAGAAAAAGAAAGAAAGCAAAGGAAGCTTTTCTATCTAAGCAGGAAGGAGCTCTCCTGAGATACATAGACACAAATGTCCACAGTGAGCCTTCCGGTCCCAGTGAGGATGTGAGTGGTGAGGAGACGCCTGATCTTCCAGTTAGTCAGAGTGCAGGTGACCTGGCAGCTACTGCAGCATCCATATCTCCATCTCAAATGGATTTAACCATGCACATTCCTGAAGAAAAGTGTAGATCTGAGAAGAATGTAGTGGAGACACAAGAAACAGCTGCTGCTGAGTTTAGTTCCTTAAACCTAGATAATCCAGGACTGTGGACCCACTTGAGCAGTAGCCCGAGGGACTTCCTTGTATTGCATGGGCCACAGCAAGTGAAAAACTTCATGTTCCCAAAAGACAATGAAAATAGAAGTTTCCATTCAACACATTACTGGCGTGAAATCACCAATGGTGACAAAGTGGAGAGGCCATGGCTTATGTACTCAAAAACCCAGAATGTTGCATACTGTTTTTGTTGCAAACTCTTCCAGTCTAATATTCCAGCCACATTGGGTTCTACATGAACAAAGGACTGGAAAAATCTGGTTAGAAATCTGGCATGCCATGAGAAGGCAGCAAATCACCAGAGAGCATTCCATAGGTGGAAAGAGCTTGAGATGAGACTAAGGTTAAAGGCCACCATAGATGATCAGCATTAAGAGAAGATTGCATCAGAGTCTCTTTACTGGCAAAATGTTCTGAAAAGGCTCTTTTCCATTGTGAGAATGCTTGCTACCCAAAACCTAGCACTGTGTGGCACTTCAGATCAGCTGTATATGTCAAACAATGGAAACTTCCTTAAAATTGTGGAGTTAATGGCTGAGTTTGATGCTGTACTCCAGGAGCATCTAAGAAGAGTCACCACCCAAGAAATGTACACATACCACTACCTTGGAAAAACAATTCAAAATGAGATCATACAGTTACTGGCAACAAAAGTCAAACAGAAGATTGTGGCCGATCTGAAGTCAGCAAGATATTACTCGGTTATTCTGGACTGCACACCTGACACGAGCCATACGGAACAAATGACTTTAATGGTGCGTTTTGTAACAACAACAGAACCTAGAGAAAATGTCCCTGCAATGGTGACTGTCAGAGAGCATTTTCTAGAATGTATTGACATTGATGATACTACAGGAGCTGGTATGACAAATGTGTGTCTTAAAAAGCTGGAAGATACGGGAATTGCGATATGAGAGATCAGGGATACAATAATGGTGCCAACACGAGAGGAAAGAACAGAGGAGTGCAGACATGGATTCAAGAGTTAAACCCTTGAGCTTTTTTTGTCCCATGCAGTTCTCATTCATTGAACTTGGTGGTCAGTGATGCAGCATCAGCTTCTAGTGAGGCTGCTGAATTTTTTAATGTAATTCAAAGCGTCTATGTATTTTTCTCTGCATCAGCTCATCGATGGCACATTTTGAAGCAACATCTGGGAACATCCTCTCTGACAGTGAAACCGCTAAGTGCCACACGATGATAAAGTCGAGTGGAGGGGATAAAGCCTATCAAACACCAAATTGGGAAGATAGATGATGCCATAGTTGCCATTATGGAGGATAATGCTATGACAAGAACTGTTCGGGGGAGAACAGTGGCAGAGGGAAATGGAATCACCAGAAACATACATAACTTCAAATTTCTGTGTGGCTTAGTGTTGTGGTATGACATACTGTTTGAAATAAATGTTGTAAGCAAGAGACTCGAAGGTGTTGACCTTGATATATTTGGAGCAATGGAACAACTGGACAAAGCAAAGTCATACCTACAGTCTTACCGGTCAGATGAGGGATTTCAAAATGTTCTGAAGAGTGCACAGAAGTTGGCAGAGGAACTTCACACTGAAGCTATTTTCCCACTCATTCAAGAATACAAGAGTCACCGAAGAAGAAGAGATTTTGATTACAAG
>NW_020664580.1:2439273-2570527 GCF_002925995.2 Terrapene triunguis
TGGGGTAGGTAGCAGAGCAGTACCATGAGAGGACTAGAACAGGAAGAAGGCAGAATTGAGACCTTTCAAAGTTTTGGCCCAAGCGAGGGGGCCTGGGGGTGTGATTTGAGCTCTCTGCCTCAGATGCCAAAATGTTGTGGGCCGGCCCTGGTCCAGCTATGCCATGAGCCAAGACCTGTTTGAGACTCCATCACAGTCAAGTCAATCTCAGCCGTCATGCACGGGCGAGCCCAATGCAGGGGAAGGAACCTCGGGCAAGTGTGTAATTGTATTTCCCCTTACAATGATGTACTGATGGTGCCTCCAATTTAATTGGACCCAGCTATCAACTTTTCATCAATTTACTCTTACTAGAAGAGGTAGCTGTGCAACAAAGAGAGGTAGCGTTGTTATCTGCTTTTCATTCTCCTGTAGACTTAGGCAGGAGGGCCATTTGGAGCAGATTGGTTATGGACACAGGGATGTCCCTTGAATCCTTCTGAGAGATCTTGATGAAACTTTCGTGGAGGTACTCTGCAGTCCTCTCCTGAAAATTTCTAGAGATGGGACCCTTATTTCCCCCTCCGCGGTAGGGCACTTTCCCCTGCCAATCAGTGATAACTTCAGCAGACACCATTGCAGTACACAGGCTAGCAGCATACGGGCCAAGCAGCTTCAGGCCACCAGCAGCAGCTGTATTGTCTTTGCCTTTGTTACCCTCAGGAGTGAGATATCAGCTGAAATCACCACTGCCTGTGGAAAATTGCGCCAGTATTCAGAGCTATTACCCTATACTCATAATTTCATGCATCTGAGCAATTCCCTCCTCATTTCCCTCACCATGGCTGGTGCTGTGAGTGATACCATGTGCAAGCATTCCCAAGCAGAAGGGTCAATAAGCAGATCTTGTTTACAGCTTTAGGGGAGCAAGGGAAGGAAATTCTGAATCTTAACTTTTGCTTTCTGTTATGACTATATTGAAAGTGGAACCTCTGTGTGTTTTACCTGCACCTGCTGCCATTGTGGCCTTGAGGCTTTCCCCCTCCACAGCTGCAGAACACCTAACCCAGATAAGGAGGAGAAAGAAGAGGACTCAGGATGACGTGTTTACTGAGATCCTGCCAGCCAGTGCTGCACAGCCAGGACTGTGAGCAAAGAGCCTGGAGGGTGAGCATTGCAGACAGCCTGGAGAAAGAAAGAGCTGAGAGGAGAAAGTCCCAGCAGGAAAAGGAGGGAGATGCACCAGGACATAATGGGGCTTCTCCAGAGGCAAACACAATTGTTGCAGACTCTTGTGGACCTACAGGTTCAACAATCCTGGGCTCTCCTCCCTTTACTTTCTGTGGAGAACTCCACTACAGCACCTCCCTACACTCCCCCTAAACATTCCACGTGGCATCAGGGGCCACGTCCCTGCCCCTACCACTCCACCCTGGGGGACATTAAGGACAACCACAGCTTCACATACACGGATGTGTGAAAGCCACAGTTGCTGTATGTGTAGGTAAAATGGACATGAATGTTCTTTCCCTTGTTAAGTTCTGTTCCATTAATTTATTAAGTTTTTAATGTATTTGCTTCTAAATTGCACAGATTTTTCTTTGCACTGTTTTTTAACTCAATGCAATTCTATTATTTGGAAAATCCTTCATTTTTTATAGTTCACAACATATGCTGCACAGTGCCTAGCAGTTCAGAAAGCACCCACTTGCTTATTACTGGACAGTGTGACACAACTCACAGGATCGGTGACAGACAGTGTAATAATCATAAATGCACAGCAAACACCACAAAACTAATATGTGCATTATTATTATTATTATTATTATTTATTTGGAGTATGCAATCCAATCAACCCAAGCCACAGCATTCTTATCAATGATGTTCAAGGCACGAAGACCTCAAGGAAATTGAGACATTTTGCGACCCTCAACAATATGTGTTATGATTTATGGCTGCCCACATTGACATAGTGGACTGTCTACAATGCCACCAAAATTCCGCTGCAGCACAAATTCCATGTCCAGTACGAAACCGATTCAGAAGGCTCCATTACCTTCACAGTAAATCAAACCTGGGTTGACGTTGAGTGGGATCTGAGACAAGATAATTAGTTGTCACTTTCTCTGCAGACCATGATGCTCGTCATGCATCCTCTACTGTAAATCCCTCATCCGGTAAACTTATGCACAACAGGCACCATGAGGGAAGACAACCATGTGGTGGATTAAACAAGTCTTTAATTAATAGTAGGTGTGGCATATCACATAATTTCATCACAAGCTTTGCTACACTTTCCTCTTTGCAAATGTGGGTGGAGCAATATTGCAGAGAACTAGTAACCATGGTAGAGGAGTAGATTTAAGTGTGCCTGAAATAATACGTATGGTGCAATTAAATTGTATGTTGATCATCTTTGTGTGAGACAAGTGAGCCCATACTGTAGTGCAGTACTCCACCGCTGAATAACACAGTGCCAAGGATGAAGCACGTAATATTTGGGCATTGGCGCCCCATGTCATTCTGGCCAGTTTTCCGAGCATGTTGTTGCACATTTTGACCTTAGTCGCTGTCTTTGTAAGATGGTCATGATATGTGAGAGTTCTATCCAACATGATGCCTAGATAGATTGGGTGTGAATCATGCTTTATTCACTGACCATTGAGAACTATATTCAACTCTCTGCCCGCTTGAGCATGATGTAAGTGGAGGACATTCAACACAGTCTTACTTCCACTTGGTATCAGGTGCCACCGACGACAATAATCAGTCAGAGCTGCCATATCTGCATTCAGAACACTCTCAAGTACATCAAAGGAATGTGACTAAGTGCAGAGACATATGTTGTCTGCAAAAACAAACTTGTGAGACCCAGTATATGATAGATCATTCTAATAAAAGTTGAATAATGTTGGAGATAATACTGATCCTTGCAGGAGGCTGTTCTGGTACCTCCAAGCACTTGTTCTATCACTAATATGCACACAGAAATGGTGATTTCTCAAAAATAGAGCCATGCGCATACTAACCAACTTGGCATAGTTCTAGACAATTTCACCAAAAGAACCGTGTGTGACAGGTTGGATCACAGAAACCCCCTTGGGACTGCCACCTGATGTGCTTTGACTACCTCTGAGTCTGTTTTCCCTGCCAGCTTAGGACTTCAGTGCCCTGCCTGGTTTGAGCCAGACATGCTTGCCTGCTGCTTACACAGACCCAGGTCTGAACCACGTCCCCTAAACTCTGCAGGCTTAACTGAAAACAGCTTAAGAAGTGTTCCTGTCTCTAACACTCAGATGCCCAGCTCCCAATGGGGTCCAAACCCTAAATAAATCCGTTTTACCTTGTATAAAACTTATACAGGATAAACTCATAAATTGTTCGCCCTTTATAATGCTGATAGAGAGATATGCACAGCTGTTTGCCCCCCCAGGTATTAATACATACTTTGGGCTAATTAATAAGTAAAAAGTGATTTTATTAAATACAAAAAGTAGGACTTAAATGGTTCCAGGTGATAACAGACAGAACTGTAGTGAGGCTGAGTGGCCTCCCTCCGAGTGGGAGAGCGAGGGACCCCCACCATGCATTGCCAGAACGCCCCTTGGAGGGCGGAGCCTAGATCGCCCCCCGCCCCCCTCGCTGGAAGGACCGGGGCGTGACCAGAAGTATAAAAGGCTGGCCCTGCAGCACAGTTGGGGGAGAATCTGCAATGGAGGAGGACACTCGGCCTGTTCTCCAGAGGCCCCGAGAGGAACCTGTGCCCGGCTGTTCTTGATCCCCAGGCGTGGACGAGGACTGGCCCGGAGTACCTGCTGCGGTTTACCCCAAGGAGCCGGAAGAGGCCTGGAGACCGCAGGTACCAAACCCCAGGGAGGCAGGAAGTAGCCCAAGGGCAGCCCCAGAGCAGCCGGCTGCAGAGCCCGGTGTGGCTCAGTTGGCGTGTTGCGGATGGATCCCCGCTGACGCAGGGGCAGCCAATCCTGCCCCTGCCAGGGCCCTGGGCTGGGATGCGGTGAAGTAAGGTGGGCCTGCGTCCCCCTGCCACCCCACCCCAGGTGGCTGACCCCCCCCTACACGGTGCAAGGAGGCTCTAGCCCAGGACAGGCGCTCCTTTATCACTCACCTGGAGAGACTGTTTGTTTGCTGGCTGCCTGAGCTCTACTCAGGCTAAAGCCAGCCCTGTAAAGACTGTTTGCTCGCTGGCTGCCTGGGTTCCACCCAGGCCAGGGCCCGCCCTTGAAGACTGGTTGTTTGTGGGCTGCTTGGGCCCCGCCCAGGTCGGAGCCATCCCTGATAGACTGTGTTGAGGGGCTGACCCCTTGAGCTACCCCAGCCCAGGCCGAAGCCTGGTAGCGACAGTTGATCACCCAGCCCTATTGTGGGCCCCCAGCTACCCTGCAGACTCTGGTCCAGACCAGACTGGGCCAGCCAGAGTGGCCTCCCTCTGAGCGGGAGAGCAGGGGACCCCTACACGAACAAAGTGAATTACCAAGCAAAATAAAATAAAACACACAAGTCTAAACCTAATACAGTAAGAAGCTAAATACAGATAAAATCTCACCTTCCGAGATGTTCCAATAAGCCTCTTTTACAGACTAACCTCCTTCTAGCCTGGGTCCAGCAATCACTCACACCCCCTGTGGTTACTGTCCTTTGTCCCAGTTTCTTTTGGGTATCCTTTGTGGGTGGAGAGGCTCTCTCTTGAGCCAGGTGAAGACCAAATGGAGGGGTCTCCCAGGGCTTTAAAAAGACTTTCTCTTGTGGGTGGGCACCCCTCCCTCCCCCTATGTAGAATCCCAGCCACAAGACGGAGTTTTGGAGTCACATGGGCAAGTCACATGTCCATGCATAACTCAGAACTTACAGGTAGCAGCCATTGTTCACATGCTACCTTGAACATCCTCAGGTAGACTTCTTACGTGGATTGGAGCATTCCAAGATCCATTGTCCGTTAAGTGTTTCTTGATTGGGCACTTAACTTGCAAATTCCTTTCTAAAGAAGCTGCTCAAATGCCTAACTAAGGCTACTTAAAATCAAACAAGTACACAGCCAATATTCATAACTTCGAATACAAAAATGATACATGCACACAAATAGGATGAATATATTCAGTAGATCATAACCTTTGCATAGATATGTTACATGACATATGTAGCATAAAACATATTCCAGTTGTCATATTTAAATTCATAAGCATATTTCCATAAAGAATTATGGGGTGCAACATCACACCATGTGCCAAACCGTATCATATACCACCATCAGGTCAAGGGACCAGTCTTCAGCTTATGTTGGAATCCATTTTTGATGAAAGTTGTAAGTGCCAGCACTTGATCACATGTACTACAACCACAGTGAAAACTAGCTTGCTCTGGTCTTCCACAGGAAGCATGCCTTCCACAGATGGTGAAATTTTTTGCGAAATCAAATTCTCAAGCAGCTTAAAGCAGACACTTAGCAGTGAAACTGGTCTGTAGTTCAAAGGCAAATAAGAATCTTTCCCAGGTTTCAGCAAGGCAATTGCCTTTGCTTGGCGCCAGATTCTAGGCAGTCTTGATTCCCACAGAACTCTGTTGAAAAACCAAACAAGCCATTCCTGAACACAAGGATCCAGATGTTTCATGAATTCAGGTTCAATTCTATCATATCTGGGAGCTGTACCCCTTTTTAAATTATTCAGCACTTTATCCAATTCCAGACTAGTGAATGGCTCCTTCTTACTAGTGGTTGAATTACTCCTTAGGAAATGCTGCCACTCGTTATGTACCTGTCATTTGACAACTCTGTCAACAGGAGTTTTGGCGACCTTCAACAGATGACTGGCAAGCTGATTTGGAGTAACTGCCGGCCTGCTTTGTGCATATGGACATTGAGCCGCACCTCATTGTGCATATGTGCATTGACAGGGTTATATTCATAGATGTACACCAAACACCACACAATTCCTGACAAGCCACAAAACTGCAGACCCAGGCAGAGCAGGGTACATCGCAATGCATCACTTTGGCTCACTGTTAAAGTGCTCTCTCACAGCCTCCCTGAGCCATATAGCTCCTCACTGAGATCTTCCAGTAGCCCTTGTTGTTCAGACTCAGCAGACAGTCGCTCCACCTCCACCCCAGCTGCAACATTTCCTCCTCTGTTTCACAGATATTATACAGAGCAGGCAGCTATAACCATTGGGATTTTTTTCCCATTGAGATCCAATCTTGTGAGTAAACCAATCTACCTAAAGCACATTCAATCTACCTAAAGCACATTCAACCGCTGAGCCTGTAGTTGAATCTTTCCTTAGTGCAGTCGAGGTGGCCGGTGTACAGCTTTATGAACCAGGGGAGTAAAGGGTAGGCTGGGTCCTCCAGATCACTATTAGCGTTTCAACATCATTGATGGTAATCCACAGGTCAGGAAAGAAAGTCCCTGCTTGTAGCTTTCTGAACAGTCCTGTGTTCTTAAAGATACGAGTGTCATGCACTTTCCCTGACCAGCCAACACTGATGTGGGTGAATCATCCCCATTGATCCACCAATGCTCGCATAACCATAGAAAAGTAGCCCTTTCTGCTGATGTGCTTTGTGGCAAGGTAATCTAGCACCAAACTAGGGATGTGTGTGCAGTCTATTGCTTCACCGCAGTTTGGGAACTCCATTGCTGCAAATCCATCCACTATGTCCCACACATTGCCAAGAGTCACAGTCCTGCATAGCAGGAAATTATTAATGGCCCTGCACACTTCCATGACAACAGCTCCCTTAGTGGATTTTCCAACTCCAAAATGACTTCCCACTAACCAGTAGCAATCCAGCAGTGCAAGTTTCCACGGTGCAATCGCCACTCAATTCTCCACTGTCAGTGCAGCTCTCATGCTGGTGTCACTGTGCTGGAGGGCCAGGGCAAGCTCGGCACACAGATCCAGGAGTGTGACCTTGTGCATCTAAGTTCCGCAGCCACTGCTCATCATCCCAAGCCTGTATTATGATGCCATCTCACAAGTCAGTGCTCGTTTGTCAGGCCCAGAAGCAGTGGTCCACAATCTGCAGCTGCTCCATGAATGTCACCAAAAACCTTGAATAGATTCTTGCTCTGTCCCAAAGCAATCTGTCCTCCAAAAAATCATCATGTCCCCTTCCGATTTGGTTCTTACAGCTCTGCAAATACTGGGGGATTGTGTGTCCTGTGCTTGCAATGCTTATGATAATAGTGCAGAGCTGTGCAGGTTCCATGCTCCTGTCAAAAATGGCAGACAGCAAGAAGGTCTGCTGGGAGTCATAGGATTTTTTTTAAAAGAGAGAAAATAATGGAACATAGATGGACATTATGGGATGGAGACAATTACACCCTGGAAAACTGACCCCTTTCTCCCAGTCACCAGTGCGCTACTCCTTTCTGCCCCACCATGCATTGCCAGAACTTCCCAAAAAGGGCACTAGACAGTGGTAGGTTGCACACTGGGATGCCTACCCATGGTGCAGCTCACTGTGCATTGACACAAACACCCCTGGTGAATATGCACAGCGCACAAGTGATATACTAACTGCAGCAGCTTTATGCTGATGTAACTTGTGTGGACCAAAGTTTGTAGTGTAGACATGGCCTTGGGTTCTCCTAGAAGCGTATGGGAGTGATGTCATCTTACTAGTGCATGAAATAGGAAGTGAAATGATCAATTCTGAAATAAAACTGAGTATTTTACAGAGATCACTGGCATATGAAAAAAACTAAAACTGGGAAAAGACAAAAAATATTTCTAATCAGATGTTATTGAGGTCAACAGGGGGCTGCAGAAGTGAGGACTTCTGACCTTTGTTGTTACAATTGTTTGGCTAGTGAGTTTTCTGCGGCACAGGACAGATCACATCTCTTTACATTTTGATGGCTGTATTTTCACAATAGAAAAAATAATGTAATATTTATTTGGATGAAGTTTAGAATTTGCTGACTATTGAGGTGTATCAGGAACTGCAACTGATCTTCAGTGTCTTCCATGTAGAACAAATATCTATAATATTTCACAAATGGATCAAAAGCATATGTACCTTTTATGTAACTGTTTCATAAATAGCTTATTTTCTACCTACTGGACCAGCATGAGATCAAATACACTGACTAAAAATATGGCTGATTTCAAGTTTCAAAGTTTTTAAAGAAGTCTGATGATTTATTATGTCAAAAGTTAGTATTTGTAAGTCTTTATAAAGAGCCTTTTTTCACAACAGGCAACAAATGAAAAAAGTGAAATAAGTACATGAACTAACGAAATGAGCCTCTTTCAGATATTACAGTTCACAAACAAATGTAAAATAAAATAAATTAAACACGAGACATACACGGGGAGGGTCTGGGTTGTGCTTCCTGAGAGATGCAGCACAGAAGGTATAGGCCAGAAGAACTGCTGTGGGGACTAACATGGGTTATGGCATAAATTGAAGCAGATCTGGGGCTGCTCTAACTTATGGCAACCTGTCCATACTTTCTATATGCTGTGCCAATGCCCCCTCCAACCACTGATCCACCCTCTCCTGAGGCTGGCATAGCCCTTTGCTAGGGCGTCCTGGAGGGCACTTACATCAGCCATACACTGCTTCTGTGTGGTAAGAATTCTCCCCTGAAATATTGTAGCGCTGTAACATAGGGGCCAGAATCAGCCCAATAATCTATGTACCCCAGACACTGCTTCTGTGTTGTAAGAATTCTCCTCTGAAATATTGTAGCGCTGTAACATAGGGGTCAGAATCAGCCCAATAATTGATGTACCCAATCTTGTCATTCCCCCATGGACTGTGAGTTTCTATGTTCCTGTAGGTTCTTCCTGTCCCTGATGTTCAGCTTTTAGAGGATTCTCTTGAGTGTGTTTCAGTAAAATATTTCTAATCTTCCTCATGCAAATTTTCCCAACAACAGCCCGATAACAGCAATCACTGGATCTGCAAGGCCTTGGGACAAGCCGTTCAGAGAGGATAAGCAGTGATGTCAAAGAGGGGGGGAAGAATAGGAATTAATCCTCCTCTTTGGAATAAGCTTTTAAGGGGAAAATATACTCTAAAATTTACTCCAAAATTAGAAAGTGTAAACTATGCCCTATTCTCCAATCAAATCCACACTAATTTGCAATATGAGCTGCCAACAGTGGATGTAGTTTCCATGAGTGTGGGTGTTCCATATATGTAGAGACAAGCCCAGAAACGCAAAGATATTTAGGTGCCTAATTCCCATTTGTTTCAAGGGGAGTTAGGCACCTACATACCTCTGAGATTCTGGGCAGCAATGTATACTTCCCAGCTATAAAAGTTCTGTTCTGTGTTCAGGAGACCCAAAACTCAGCTGACTGCCCATGGAGTGAGAGATCCGGATTATGCATACTATAACATAGAAGGAGGGGCAGCTGATGGCATCAGCAGAAGCTGATAGAGACACAGCAGTCATGCAGAAAATGAATGGGTAATGGCAATGCAGTCTAAAATCCAGGGAGAGAGAACAAAAAAATCTTTATTCTCCTTCTCAGAACTGTTGTTCTTCAAGATGTGTTACATGGGTCACTACAAGAGGCAGACGCATGTCTCATGCACTGGTGCCAGAGAGTTTTCCTTAGAAGTACCCATGGGGCAGCCTTGCATGCGCCCCGGCTGCCTCATCCTCCCAGCCAAAGGTATAAAGGGCAGAGTGACACCGCCTATCCTCCAGTTCCTTCACACAGAGATCCCAGTGATAGACTCTGATGTGTTAGGGAGGGAGAATAGGTCATGTAATGGACATATGCAACACATCTCGAAGAACAACAGTTATGAGAAGGTGAGTAATTATTCTTTTTTTGTCAAGTGATTGAATATGTTCTTTGAACAGTAGGGGCCTCCCAAGATGTTTTCGGTGCAGATGGGGCTAGAAGTCTCATCTGAAGAGGGACTGTAGGACCACTTTCCCCACATTTGCTTCTTTCCTTGATGCAGCAGTAATTGCATAGTGCCTCGCAAACGTGTGGGTCGAGGAGCATGTCGCTGCTCTGCAGATGTCCGCAATAGAGACGTTTCCCACAAACACGATGAAGATCAAGTGTGCTCTGAGTCCACTGACAGCTTCCCAGGGGGCATGACACCCTTGGCAGCATAGCACATGACCATGCATCTGGAAGTCCATTTAGAGAATCATTATGTGCAACAAGGTGATCTCTCATTTGTTCTAAGTAGGACGCAAAGAGCTGAGTAGAAACCTGAAAAGGCTTTGTTCTATCCGGATAAAAAAGTAGGAGCTTAGCTACACTTAAAACACTGCAGCAGCATAGCTGCGTCGCTGCAGCGCCTCAGTGAAGATGCTATCTATGCCGAGGGGAGAGGTTCTCCCCTCGGCATAGATAATCCACCTCCCCAGGAGGCAGTAGCTAGGTCAATGGGAGAATTCTCCCATCAACCTAGTGCTGTCTACACTGAGAGTTAGGTCAGTTTAACTGTGTCGCTCAGGGGTGTGGGTTTTTTACACCCCTGAGCGCCGTAGTTATACTGATCTAAATTCCTAGTGCAGACCAGACCTAGAACTCAGAGTACATCTAAAGTGTGGAGCTTTGTTCATCTATCTGGATATGTGGCTTTGGGGTAAATATATCAACAGATTTAGTTAGGAAATCAGATACCGCCTTGAAAAGAAATGTAGATTGTGGCCTAAACTGCACCCTGTCCTTGTAGGATAAGAAAAGGCCAAAGAGAGCCAAGGTGATGGTATACTGTCCTCAATGGAGGAGTCAACAGGCTGCTTTGAGGACTGTGGCTGCCTGAATGAAGAGACCAAAGAGGCAAAAGTTAGAAGCCTCCCTCTTTGTGTTTTTTGCAACTAGAATGGTCAGGCTGTCTATAAGGGTAGATCTGCTGCCTCAGTTGGGATTGAGCGCGGTATTTCATTCTCTTCATGACTAGTGTGTATAGGCCTAGGGATTGTAAGACTGCTCTAGAGTCTTTTAATGTATGTAAAGCCTAATCTGTCTTGGAGAAAAATAAGGCACAGCCCTCAAAAGGAAGGCCTTCAAACGTCTGCTGTACTTCTGCAGGAATCCCAAATGACTGCAACCATGAGGAATGATGATAGTTACCACTGTCACCATAACCCTCACTGCTGAATCTGCTGCACCTAAGGAAGCAGGTAGGGCCAATCACAAAACCAGACGATGTTCCGCCAAGGATTGGAACTCTTCCCTAGAACCTTCAGGGAATTTATTTAAGAACTTAGATATGCCTCCTGATTTGAATAGTTATATCAGGCCAGGAGGGCCTGGTGTGTAACCCCCACAGTTGAACAAATCTTTTTCCCCAAAAGATGAGCATTTTCACATCCTTTTTGGGAGGGGTCGCCTTAGCTCTGTTAGAGGGCTTTCCCTTCACCCTCTCCCTTGGTTCTTATCATGTGGACAGAAAGCAGAAGACCAGAAGTCCGACGTGTAAACAATGTGATGTTTATTGGGGTTACTTTTCAGCAAATATATGTTCCATAATTCTGATGCTGCAAAGCCTTGTTTCCCAGTGTCTCGTCCCCCCAGCCTCCTCAGGAGGCATAATTATACCTGAAATGCACGCCCACAGTCCCACCCCTTACAACTTAGGGTCATGTTCCATTTTGGATCTGGGGTCTTCATCCCACCTCTTTTGTACCCCATGGGAGGGGTAAGGAGTGAGGTTTTGCTCCGGTCAGGGATGGGCATTTCTTTGGTCTTTTAGTGTTTTATATCTCACCACCACCACCACCCCCGAAGCCCCTTTGCCCCTCCTGACTGGTTGCTTGATTTTGCTTTGAGACAGGGGTTGAGGCAATCTTAAAGTGTGCTCTGAATAACACTTTAACTGCTCTTATCTATGCCCATTGTAATAACAAATCCATCTGACTAGGCAGAAGCAACAGCACAGTGTCTGTGTCCTTTGTTTACACATATTAGTATAAAGTATCAAAAAGTCAAACCCAAAATTCTATCCCAGGCTAACAAACAGACTTATATACTAACACTCCTCCCCCGCCCTTTTTTTTTTTTCTTCTGGGACCCTCCTGCCCAGGTGTCCCAGGAACAGCATAGGGCATATGGCAGCACATTTCCTGCAGGGCCGTCCTTAGGCATACGGAACGCAGCATACACGGCTGCGTAGGGCACCCACAAATTTGGGGCACCACCCTCGCTGGCAGCGCAGGGCTGGCTTTGGGAGTGCAGGTGGGAGGGAAGTGCAGGGGTTAGGGTTGAAGGTGGAACAATTAAACTGTTTTTAATAAAGTGCACATGGCAAGTTTTCCAATACTGTAAGCTTATGTTTGTGTTGCTAAGAGCAAGTTGGGCATAGGGGCACTAGTTTAATAATACTGCGTAGGGTCCCATAAATCCTAAGGACAGCCCTGATTTCCTGAAAGGGCCAGGTATCAAGATGGAATGTGTCAATGCTCCATTTGCCCCACTGGCCCCTGGGCAGTATGATGCCCTGCACCTTCCCTCATACAGGCATACTGCAAGTATATTCCAATTAGTGTGTCAGACTCCCCATAGTGACGGGCCCGAGAAGGTTGGGTCTGGGTTATCTGTCATACTATGGTTGAGGGCCTATATTGCTTTATGTGTTATAATAAGCGGTTGTGTTTTGTGGGTTTGTGTCCCCCTTAACCACCGCAATATACATTGCAAAAGTAGTATACTCACAATAGGCCAATAGCCATAATAATCCACAATAATACTAAGTATCGGGGGTAGCCATGTTAGTCTGTATCCACAAAAACAACGAGGAGTCCGGTGGCACCTTAAAGACTAACAGATTTATTTGGGCATAAGCTTTCGTGAGTAAAAAACCCACGTCACAAGATCTCCTGTCCATTGAGTTAACCGCAGGTTTACCTCTGCGGCCCTCTTCCACCCCATTGCAATTGCAGACAGCTGTTGTGCCAGTAGTTCATTGATTTGCTGCTGCAATTTTACATTTTGGCTTATCAGTTGCTTAGTTGCCCAACTGTCCCCCAGGTTCCATACACCCAGCCCTGTGTTTCCTGCTGCCCACAAATCCCTTTTCCGGCGACAATTCCATGTGTGTCCCCTCATCCACCAATTAAATTTTTGCTTTAGCCCTTCTATGTATGTACTGTAGTTGGGGTGTACCTGGTCCACCCACCATTCTGTCGGGTGTACCACCCATGTTATGGACTGAAAACACAAGTTGAAAAGGGCTGGTTGCACCCGCTCCCACAGTGACTCCCACACTTTTTTCCATTAGAATCCATTGTTTGTCCACTATCCCCTCCAAATCCTTAATATGTTGAAGGAAATCAACCCAGTATGCCATCCCAGTGCACAAGCCTTGTAACACCATTCCTTTTTTCCGATATTCTTTTCCCTTGGGGTCTCCCAAAACCAGGGCCGGCTCTAGGATTTTTGCTGCCCAAAGCAAAAACAATTTTGGCCGCCCCCCGCCCCGTTTCTTAATTACCCCCACCCCCGGCCCCGCCTCAACTCCGCCCCTTCCCCAAATCCCCAGCCCTGCCTCCTCCCCCCAGGCTCTCAAGCCTGGGAGGGAAAGCAGTGGCGCGCGAAACAACTGTTTCACGCGCCGCGGCCGCTCGGGATCTCCCCCTCCCTCCCAGGTTTGCCCGCAGAGTTTACCTCTGATCCAATACAGCGGTGGAGCCGTCAAGAAACCCGTCCTCCCGCAGACGCAGAGCCACCTGTCTGACTCCGCCTTGGTCATGTGATCGAGAGCCAACGGCCCCTCGCTCTGGCGCGGGGACGCATGAACCTACCTCAAAGGACGTCGCTGGTGCTCGAGGCCGGCGAATCGGCGGAGCCTCGTGAGCCGCGCGCTGGCCCCAGGGGTATTTTTGGAGAGGGATTATTACTTGGCCAAAGGGTTAGATGCTCAACGTCTAGTTTTTAAAAACAAAAGAAATGTCCAGCCCCTGCAGCCTTGGGAAGGCAGCATTGTTCCTGAGGGCGGGGGCATTTCAGATCTGCAAGTGCCTCTCCACTGCCAAGTGCCCTCACGGGGAGGGGCCACCGAGCAAAGGGGTGAGGTTGTGTGTGGTTGGGAGGGGGAACAGTGGCGCGCGAAACAGCTGTTTCGCGCGCCGCGGCCGCTCGGGATCTCCCCCTCCCTCCCAGGTTTGAGAGCCTGGGAGGGAGGGGGAGACTCCGAGTGGCCGCGGCGCGGGCGCCGCTTCTCCCCCTCCCTCCCAGGCTCTCAAGCCTGGGAGGGAGGGCGAGTAGCGGCGCGCAAGCGGCAGCAGCAGCCGAGGTGAGCTAGGGCGGCCGGGGCACATTTTTAGGGGCGGCATTCTGGCGCCGGCCATGCCGCCCCTAAAAATGTGCCGCCCCAAGCACCAGCTTGTTTTGCTGGTGCCTAGAGCCGCCCCTGCCCAAAACCTCTCCTATTTCCGTCTCAGTCTCATCCCAGGTTGACCCCCCACACCTGGGATGGGCCCTGATTCTTCCAGTTCCATTTATTTAAAAAAATCCATGACCCCAGCTTGCCAGAACCCGCAACTTCCATCATGAGAGCCCGCCATACCCCCTCCAAGCAACTGCGCAGACTGTTGGGGACAGGGCCTTACCTGGCTGCTACTCACCTGTCCAACGTGATGCATCCAGGTCACGGCACCAAGATGTTAGAGGGCTTTCCGTTCACCCTCTCCCCTGGTTCTTGCCATGTGGACAGAAAGCAGAAGACCAGAAGTCTGAAGTATAGACAATGTGATGTTTATTGAGGTTAGTTTCCAGCAAACATGTGTTCCATAACTCTGACGCCACAGAGCCTTGTTTCCCAGTGTCTCATCCCCCCAACCCTCAGGAGGCATAATTATACCTGAAATGCACGCCCACAGTCCCACCCCTTACAACTTTGAGTCATGTTCCATTTTGGATCTGGGGTCTTCATCCCACCACTTTTGTACCCTATGGGAGGAGTAAGAAGTGAGGTTGTGCTCCGGTCAGGGATGGGCATTTCTTTGGTCTTTTAGTGTTTTATACCCCCCCCCCGACCCTTTGCCCCTCCCAACTGGTTGCTTGATTTTTGCCTTGAGATAGGGGTTGAGGCAATCTTAAAGTGTGCTCTGAGTAACACTTTAACTGCTCTTGTCTATTCCCATTGTACTAACAAATCCATCTGACTAGACAGAAGTAACATCACAGTGTCTTTGTCCTTTGTTTACACATATTAGTATAAGAGTATCAAAGAGTCAAACCCAAAATTCTATCCCAGGCTAACAAACAGACTTATATACTAACAAGCTCTACCTTGATGATGCCTTTCTTCTCCTCAGCCACCACCAGTCAGCCCTGCATGGGGTATGAATAAAACTGTTTGAACCCCTGGGATGGAATCTGGTATTTGTGCTCCATGTGCTTTGCCTCTAGTGGAATAGATGAGGGCTGACTTGATAGACTGCATTATCGCCTCATTTATAAGGAGGGCTACCTTCCCTGCAGTAGCCAGATGCAAGATGTCTATAAGCTTGTGAGGATTCTCCTCCACTAGTTACATCCAAGAGGATGATATATTCAGAGGAGGCAAGGCAGGACTCTAATACCACCATGGCAGACAGTTGGTCCAAAGCAGGTGGAGGGAGATTCAGCAATTCAGTGTATGGAGGCTATTCGGTACTGACCACTAGCAGTATCTTGGTAGTGGACAGGAAAGCCTCCCTTCTTGGTGATCTGTTTCTATGGGGAAGTGGAGATGTCTATCTTGATGCTGAAGCATCCCACAGGGCACCCATATATGACCAATAAGGGGACTGATAAAGTACTGGAGGCCAGTTGTGCCTAGACCAGACCTCTCAATCCTTTGATCTGCACTTTCTGTGAGAACAGGAATGTCTGGAGAAAGTTCTGGACTCTCTGAAGTGGGAGACATGGGAACCTACTTCAGACTCTGATGAGGAGTAAGAATCCTTCTAAGGCCAAGGTGGTGTGGTACTGGGAGGAGCTCTCGGAGACCAGGACCTATGCCGAGACTGCAGTACTGGCAGCAGCAGCAGAGGCTTCCCGACTATTGGTACCATGTGTTGAGGAAGACTGCCACCAATGAGGCTGATGAGGATTGATGGGGTCTTGAGATTGATGGGGCCATAACAGACCCTAATGACAGTGCAAGGACTGCAACATATGCAACATTCCTGGTAGAGGACTTTGCCCTCAATCAGCGGCGATGACAGTACCGAAAGGCACAACAGGTTCTTCACAGCCACATAGGCTTCTGCACCAAAATGGACAGCTGCCCCGCCATCAACTGCAATGAAGTAACAGACCTCGACAGGCAGCTTCAACCTTTATACTCTCGGATCAGAGCACAAGGCACACAGGGCATATGGGTGGCCGCCCCAATAGGTACAGCTACAGAAAACTCTCTGGCACTGGTGCATGAGATTTGCACACACCTACAGCGTAAAGGACATATACAATCACTCAAAGAAGAACCCATAATAATCTAAAACAAATAAGATATACAGTAAATCAGAGATCTGTGAGAAGAAAATCTCCTCTGACCTAGATGTGGATTTGCACAAACATTGCTGCTACATGCCATGTCTGCAAATACAGTGTAAACTCTGCTCTACCAAAGCACGTCTATCAGTTCTGGAATTATCTTTGTCTCCTTGAACCACAAATTACTTGAAAATCAGTGTATGGTATGGTTACATTTAATCCATAACCCCCACAAAACAGTGAAATGAACAATGATCATTCCACAACAGGCAGAAACAAAAATGATTAAAGGGCTAGAAAACATGACCTATGAAGAAAGATTCAAAATTGGTTTGTTTGGTCTGGAGAAGACGGGGGGGGGGGGGGGGGATGATAATAGTCTTCAATTATGTAAAAGGTAAAAAAAACCTTAAAACTAGGTTTGAAGGGGGCAGGTGACCAAAGCCCCACAGGTAAGTCAAAAACATGGAGACGTGACAGAAGAGTCGGAATTTGTGGGGAGCATGGGCTGTTATAACAGGGACAAGGGAGAGACAAGACAGAACTGGGGGGGGAATCAAATCAGTATCTCAGATGTCTGTATACTAACGCGAGAAGTATGGAGAATAAGCAGGAAGAACTCAAAATGCTAGTAAATAAACACAGCTATGACATAGTTGGCATCACAGAGACTTGGTGGGATAATATGCACGACTGGAATATTGGCATAGAAGGGTACAGCTTGCTCAGGAAGGACAGGCAGGGAAAAAGGGGAGGAAGTGTTGCTTATATATTAAAAATGTACACACTTGGACTGAGGTTAAAATGGAAATAGGAGACAGACTTGTTGAAAGTCTCTGGGTAAGGATAAAAGGGGTAGAAAACATGGGTGGTGTCATGGTAGGGGTCTACTACAGATCACCTAACCAGGAAGAGGTTGATGAAGCTTTTTTAAGCAACTAACAAAATCATCCAAAACACAGAATTTATTGGTGATGGGGGACTTCAACTACCCAGACATCTGTTGGGAAAATAACACGGCAGGGCACAGATTATCCAACAAGTTCTTGGAATGTATTGGAGACAATTTTTTATTTCAGAAGGTGGAGAAAGCTATTGGGGAAAGGCTGTTCTAGATTTGATTTTGACAAATAGGGAGGAACTGGTTGAGATTCTGAAAGTGGAAGGCAGCTTGTGTGAAAGTGATCATGAAATGGTAGAGTTCATGATTTTAAGGAATGGTAGGAAGGAGAACAGCAAAATAAAGACAATGGATTTCAAGAAGGCAGACTTTAGCAAACTCAGGGGGTTGGTAAGTAAAATCTCAAGGAAAGCAAGTCTAAGGGGAAAAACAATTGAAGATGGTTGGCAGTTTTTCAAAGAGACATTATTAAGGGCACAAGAGCAAACTATCCCACTTCATAGGGAAGATAGGAAGTATGCAAGAGACCACCCTGGCTTAGCCAGGAGATCTTCAATGATCTGAAACTCAAAAAAGAGTCCTACAAAAAATGGAAACTAGGTCAAATTATGAAGGATGAATGTAAACAAATAACACAAGTATGTAGGGACAAAATTAGAAAGGTCAAGGCACAAAATGAGGTCAAACTAGCTAGAGCTATAAAGGGTAAAAGAAAACATTCTACAAATACATTAGAAGTAAGAGGAAGGCCAAGGACAGGGTAGGCCCATTACTCAATGGGGGGAGGGGACAATAACACAAAATGTGGAAATGGCAGAGGTACTTAATGACTTCTTTGTTTCGGTTTTCACCAAGAATGTTGGTAGTGATTGGACGTCTAACATAGTGAATGCCAGTGAAAATGAGGTAGGATCAGAGGCTAAAATAGTGAAAGAACAAGTTAAAAATCACTTAGACTAGTTAGATGTCTTCAGATCACCAGGGCCTGATGAAATGCATCCTAGAATACTCAAGGAGCTGACTGAGGAAATATCTGAGCCATTAGCGATTATCTTTGAAAAGTCATGGAAGATGGGAGAGATTCCAGAAGACTGGAAAAGGGCAAATATAGTGCCCATCTATAAAAAGGGAAATAAGGACAACCCAGGGAATTACAGACCAGTCAGCTTAACCTCTGTACCTAGAAAGATAATGGGGCAAATAATAAAGCAATCAGTTTACAAACATCTAGAAGATAATAAGGTAATAAGAAACAGTCAGCATTATGGTGACCAGACAGCAAATGTGAAAAATTGGGATGGGGTTGGGGGATAATAGGAGCCTATATAAGAAAAAGACCCAAAAATCGGGACTGTCCCTATACAAATGGGACATCTGGTCACCCTAGTCAGCATGGATTTGTCAAGAACAAATTGTGGGGGGACAGGATAACAGTTTTCAAGTACATAAAAGGTTGTTACAAGGAGGAGGGGAAAAAATTGAGCCTTTTAATCATACACTCATTATCTGACTATATTCACTGTGTACCTGTAGAGAATAAAAAGCTTCATTTTATTAATTTAAATATATACTAGTGATTCAAGCTCAATATGACTTTTCAGTAAATATTTTTTCCTCTGTGTACTTAATGGCATTAGAGACACATAACTGTTATCTTGGGAAGTGTGTTCACAATTAGTTTCAAATGTATATTTTTAGCTATGATAACAGAAAATGTAAATCTCATAATGAGAGCAGGAAGCACTGAATCTGGGCTAATCTACAACTCCTCACAGCATGAGTACAATGTTCCCCAGGGCATCCCTTAGTAAAATACCTTAGTGATTAATACAGAAACCTTCAGAATGGAAAGCCTTGGTTTGATTCTTACTTTTAGCCTTAATGTGAGCCTGATTACTCTCTGAGGTGGTGGCCCCAAGCTAGCTTTACTTTTTTTTAAGGCTATCATCATTGTCCGTATCAGTAATCTGTCCTAACCACACAAACCACATTTTTTAAGGCTGCCATTAGAAAAGCAAAGAGGTAAAAGTCCCTTAAAGATGAATGTGATGGCAAAGATTTTTTCAATAATGTTTCATCTTCTTGCACTTGAAGAAAGCTGATGCACGTACTGCCTTCTCACTCATCAACGCAGTGGTACTTAATAGGATTAGTTAATTAACAATCAACATTTTAATTGCATTCAATATCAATAGTGTTTGGACGATCTTGGTATTTGATACATTTATTAATGTAATTGTTACATAGTTTTTGTGAGTAGGACCACCAGCATAGCTTCTCCCTCATACCTCATACTTCATGCCAGGGGCCGTACCAAAAGAGGCTGCTCACCCCACATTAGCAATGACTAGTGCTTTCTAGCACTTTGCGTGGTATAATGGGTATTTTGTCCTCATTGTCATTTTAGAATACCATGACTTTACCCATATTAACTCCCTCCTTATTCTCCTCAAATGTAAACCATGGCTCCATTATGACACTAACCCAGTAGCCTGTAATGATCTCCCACTCAATAAAACTACTCTGAACTGACTACTGAGATGCTCTTATAAGTATTATATTGAATACCTTCCATCTGTCAGAGCCAACCTTTGGGGTCCATGACCACAAGCATTAGTAAAAAAACCAAACTATTGAGAACAGACTGAGGAAAAAATCATTGAGCAAGGGTATTACTCTATTCTATATCTGTTCTTAAAGTGGCCTCATCACTATAGTATCTGAGTGCCTTTCAGGAGTGCATTAAGTGATGTGACTAGCATTTGTCACATGTGGTTAATTCTCTGTCTCATCCTCTCCTCAGGGTGGGAATTGTATGTGCTGTGTAGTGTTTTATTTTGGTTTTGTTGTTTTAAATGTACCTACCATTCTGTGTTTATATTAGAGAAGGCCAGGTCAAAGAAATACACTTTGCACTTGGAGCAGAAGGTGGTGAGGTTTGAGACAGTCCTTAGTTCCTGGAGGAGTTCATTCCACAATCTCTGACTTGCCTTTGACAAATCTCTGTCTCTTGCACAGATGAGCTTTACCCTTGTGGTACAAAGGTCCATTGTGCCAGAGGAGAGTAGTTGTTGGCCATGGTCTTCATCCCAGAACTCTAGCGATCTTTTAGATACCCCGGGACTCCATGAATGGTGGTGGAGGTGCAGTTTCTCATTATGGTTCTTTGGGTGCATCCCTCCAGGAAGGACTCAAACTATTTTAGCACATTCCTCTGGATTCTGCCACCTTTCTCAGGTGGGACAGCAGGGTCTCATGGTCAGCAGTGTCAAATGCTGCAGAGAGGTCCAGGGAAATGAGAATGGATGTCTGCCCTCTCTATCCATTGACAACTGGAGATTATTCATCTGAGCAAGCAAAGCTGTTTCTGTCCCATGTCCTGGCCCAAATCCAAATGTCTCTCCAGGATAGTTGCTTCAGTTAAATGAGTTTGTAGTTGTCCCTTGGCTAGCTTCCCTATGAGCTTGCTCAGGAACTGAAGGATTGATACTGGGACTAGTTGGCTAGAACCAACATATACAGGGTGGGTGTCTTCAGTGTTAGTTACACTATTGCATGTTTGAAGGAGGAAGGGAAGATTCCTTCTCTGAATGAGAAAGTGCTATTCTGATCATGAATGGCACCAGTTGCTCATGACTCTCACCAGTCAGGAAAAGCATGTGTTGGATTTGCAAGTCTTGGGTTGAGACTCCTTTAAGGTGTCCAGTACTTCTTGAAGAGAGAATATACTGAACTCTGGGAACGCAGGGTGGCTGTTTGTTGTCCTGTAGAGGGGAAGTGAATCCAGGCTGTTTGGGAAGGCTTCCAGAACGTGTGTGATTGTTTCAGTGAAGTAGGATGATAGTTCTTTGCAGCACTTGGCACTCAGTTCTGATGCAAGTTTAGGCACTCAGGACTGATGACGTGATTTACCACCCTGGATAGCTCTTTGGGGTGGGATTTGGCAACTTTTATGGAGGCTGACAGGATGGTTCTCTTGGCCTGTAATACAGCCTAAACAGAGGCTTAGAGGAATTTGTTATATTTCATCCTGTCTGTATCAGCCTTCATTTTCCATCATCTATGCTTGAGTTCCTGCCCCTCCCTCTTCATCTGGAGCAGGATGTAAGAAAACCAAGGAGATCTGTGGGGGTGATGGGATTTAAAAATTGATAGGAAAATCCCAGAGGACAGAGAAGAATTACCACTATTTGAGACAGACACTGAAATAGAAACCTGATATCAGGCATGGCACCATGTACAGTCTCAAGGATTCCCTTGATACCATATTGAAGAGAGATGGTAAAATCCTTCAGAGGGTATTAAGTAAGGAGACCTTTTTTTTCTATAAAAGGGACAAGGACAGGGCCTGTCAACAGGAATATTTTGGTTTTCAGTGGCACCTGATTAGCCAATTTGTTAATAAAATCTGAGATTCTGTTGCACAGTGGACAAGAGCTAGTTCACTACCAGGGCAAGGACAGAATTGGAAAGGAATCAGTAATGGTTTTGTGTTTTGTTTTTTAGTGTGAGAAGAGATGGGGGGATGAGTGGTAAAATATTTCACACATCTGACAAACAGTTAAGGTTGGCCCTTAGTTTGCACCCCCAAGAACTGGAGCAGTGATCTGCATTGGTGTAATTAGAGAATTGGGTCCTGTTGGGGGAGGCTAACAGAGTCTGAGGGAGTTTAAGCTGGGATACCAAAGAATTGGAAGAAAGACGTGGTCAGCTGTAATTTGCAGTCTTACAACCTCCTGTTAGCTATTTTCCTGTGACAAACAGCTCTTCCAGCCCCTCAACTTGATTTCACTATGTTAGACTCTCCCAGACTCCAATGCAGTGAGCCAAATTCAGAGGTGTTGTGTAGGGAGGTGTAAATTATACCCTGTTATTTCAGAATCTTGAATACTGGCAAATATTAGCTATGGGCAACCAACCCTGAGAACTAAAAAAAGGGAGCCCTCATCACTGTGCAGAGTTGTGAGTAGAACAAAAGGATTATTTTAAGCATGTGCTCAAAATAGAAAAGAATTTAGCAATGTTGTCCAACCATTAGGCTTTCTTCAGTACTGATCTGCATAGGAAAAACTACAGTAAGGTAACTTTTGTTCCATTTAGCTGCCAGGACTTCATTCTTTTTCTGTGCAAAGTCTACAAACAAATTTAGATATTGCGAACAATGAATGGGGTGATTTGGTACTGGAAAGTCACTGCTAGCATTATGAATGTTGCCTTTTATTTGTCTTGGAAAAGTTGCCAATTAACATAACATTCTCATGATGCCTAGCGGTCTGTCTGGGGTGATAAGTTAAGGCTTTGCGCAAAGTTTAGAGTTTTTGACTCTCAGAGTTTAACTGTTTGTGTCCTTTCTTGTTTACTTTCAAAGAATGCATTGTGCAAAGGGCAGCAGAGTTACATAGGAATGAACCACTGACTATAGATTTGGCAGGAGTGCAGCCTATTTTGGAGGACAGGTTAAGATCTGCTTTGAAACCTGTGGTGGCACAGAGCCCAAGTTTGGAAGGGACCTTGGGAGGCAGAGCTATGAGCCTATTTGTTCTTTACTCCTCCATACATAGGGTGTGTAAGCAAGCTGTGCTGAACACAGCCTGAGGGAGATACGCCTGCTGCCTGAGAATGTCCCAGGCATAGTCTGCCAGTCAGAACCTTTTGGAGCTACTGTATCTATCTAATCTATTTATAGAGTGCCAATGACTGTTGTCTAGGCACTGACCCACATTTAACCTCACCACCTGTTCACAGGCCCAGTGAGAGACTGAGGGCAGAGGAGCGGCATATTTGACGTTTGAGTAGGGAGGCTCTCTCTCCTGCCTTAGTGCCTGCTCCCCACAGCTTAGGTGCCTCTTGAAGGCCTCTCAGCTGTTGCCACTGCCTGATGGGGCTACAACTCCTGACAATACAATCTAATCTAATCTAATCTCTATCTATCTGTCATCTAGTCCTGTTTCCTGCCACTAATTTCTATGAATCCCCAAACCTAGCTACAGCCTCTTTAGCAAAGTGCACTAAAATCTACTATGGACCACACAGAGCAGCAAATGCACGTGTTATTGATACAGGCACTTTGCTTGCCTGCGTTATCCAACTGTGTGACAATTCACTCAGCCTTTATGAATAGGAAAACATCACAGCTGATCTCTAATGCCTCAGTATAATACCTCAGTGAGGCAGCTGTTGGGATTAAAGCAACTTTTTATACACTGGTGGGGGAAGCAATCATCCGGCACAAGCCCAAGTGTACAGAGCCTGTGTACAAGGAGCAAAGATTAGTTTCCAGCACTTCTCTCAAGTGACAGCAGACCCTGAACCAAAATGGTATCTGCTTTTCACAATTCCAACCAATTTGTGCTTGACTGGCATGTCATTGGTGGCAATGCCAACAACCACTGTCCTGACTTAGTCCAGTAATAAAGATGTTTGGAAGTTCATCCAGTAAAACAGATCCAATCATTTTAGTTTGGAAAAATCCCTAGGTCGAGGGAGCTAGCTTTATTCTCTACATTTTTCCAAGCAATTTTTCATTCAGCCTCCATTTGCTGTGTTTCGAGATCAGTTTCCCCATTTATTTTTATTCTCCAGAATAGTGGGGAGATTCTAGAGTGGAGCCATTTGTAGCCATAACCCTCTGAATTCCACAAGGTGCAATGGGTTTAGAAAGTTTTCCAGTGGAGGCACTAAGTGACTGACTGCATGTATTCTGAATCAGAGAACATACAAAGGGTGAGACTTTAAAAACTGAAAGGGGTGGGAATATTTCCTTCTTTGAGGTAATTGAAGTCAGTGGGCCAGATTCTGCCTTTATTTACTCCTGTGCAACCCAAATGAAGTCAGTGGGGCTTCATTGGGATAAAACTTGGCTCAAAGAATCAAATTTTGTTCTGTTAGGCCAATGAAATTCCAGTGGACTTCACTTGTTTTCCAACAATGGCTGGTGCCAGATGCTTCAGAGGGAATGAACAGAACAGAGCAATTATCAAGTGATCCATCCCCTGTCATCCAGTCCCAGCTTCTAGTAGTCAGAGGTTTAGGAACACCCAGAGCATGGGATTGTGTCTGTGACCATCTTGGATAATAGCCATTAAGGGACCTGTCCTCCATGAATTTATCTAATTCTTCTTTGAACCCAGTTATACTTTTGGCCTTCACAACATTCCCTGGTAATGAGTTCCACAGGCTGACTGTGCGTTGTGTGAAGTACTTCCTTATGTTTGTTTTAAACTTGCTGACTATTAATTTCATTCAGTGATCCCTGAGTCTTGTGTTATGTGAAGGGGAAAATAACATTAGTTATTCACTTTCTCCACGATATGTGACCGTTACAAAAGTTGCTGTACCACCATTTATTATGATTTTTAAAACATGGGCCAAAAACAGACCTTACTCCTTTTCTTTCTTCTTTTCAAGATGAAAACAAGCATATATACAATACAAGAGTCCATGTGATCAGTAAGCAAATGATCTCACACTCTGATTTTCCTCCTCTTCACTACAGTCGTCTCAGATCTTTCCCTTCTTTCATTCCTATGAGATTAGTGCTTCATCTAAAAATCAAGGGAGAGATGTCAGACATTTGGGAATTTTCCACTGTGCATTTCCCCTGTGGATTCTGGGGAATAAACGCCAGAGTGCTTTGAAAATTTTCAAGGATCAGAGCGGCAGACTGTAGTACCTGACCTCTGAAAAAACTGATACTGTTTAAGTCAATGGTCAACAGGAGACAATGTTCTAATGTTGATAATTTATGCATAATTTGAGCTTCTGAATAACAGTAAACTCTATTAATCCCTTAGGTAGGTATCTGATTATTGCTAATAACATTAATAAACAACATTTCTGAATATTTGGAAAGGTTTGGTTTGAAGTTGCTGGAAATCATTCTCCTAGTGAGTATATTAAGGTTTACCATGACCCAGTTTCCACACAAGCATTCCTTTACTAGGCCAAAGGTCTCTTGGTGTTGGTTACATGCAAAATACAAATATAAGCATATATGCCCTTATATTCTATACCCAGCAACAATACAATTATAAGCATTGGTCAAAATACTGACAACAGATTCTGGCCCGGAAGACACCTTCCCATAATGGCTTGACTCCAAAGTGGAAAGTAAAAGCTCTGACAAAGAACCCCTGAAAACCTTGCCTTTTTATACGCTATAACAAACAAGTCATGTCATCGCTGGCTATTGGAGCTAAAGTCAGCTGAAGCAATTTAGGGCTGCACTCTGCTCTCTTCACAGTTTTTTCACTTATCTCACTATGCCATATTTTTCTATCCCAACTACTAGACTAAGCATTTCTAACCATTTATTTACTGCACCTGGTGCCCAATTAACCACATTTTGTTTATTTCCCAAACCTTAAATAAGATAACGCTGGTATACCAAAGGATCACTACAAGTTTAGCAGAAACAATTCTTCTTTCTCATGAGTTCATTTTTGTTGATCACATGCTTTGGGCCTATTGCTCATGCTAACGTCCAAACCCAATTTAAAACCATAGCTGGCTCAGGCCTAATGTGGGCCTATATCCCCGCAGAAGTATAGCTAAAGGTTTAGAGATGTGGAGAATGTTCATTTTTGCCAGACCAAGTTACCTATCCCACTGCTGTTATGGAACTGGACATCTTGCAGGAATTTTGATAATTATTTTGCAAATGTCACCTCAGTGGATGCTACCAGGTGCCTCCTGTAATAAGATGCACCTTCCTAGAGTGAGGGTTTCAAAAGATATATGCATACAAATATTTTATGAGAGTCCTATAGGAAGCTAGTTTATAAAATGTTTCATATGGTTCTTTATCAATCTGAATACTTACAAAATCACTGATATTCTCTAATTCCAATGGAGCAAACCTTGTCACCCTTCCCTTCCCCCCAGGAGAACAGATAGACTGTGGAAGAGGCTAGGATGAGGAAACTGAAAAGTGGAGATGAAGCCTGTGGAGCTGCACTGTCTGGCAGCTGCATCCATCCTAGCATGCAGGGATTGGGGGAAGACAGGCCATGGGTCAGGGCCAGAGCTGGAGCCTCAAGTATACAGTTTGATCCACTGATACACACACATACACACATAGTGAGGGAACAGCAGCCACTCTGTAGCCTTGTAAGAAGGATTTTGTCTCCAGCAACAAACACCCCTGCAAAATTCCTGTGCACACAGCCCACTTTCTTAGACGGTACAGAGACCAGGATTGTTTATTAGTCCATCATTTAATCTCTTCATGCACCTGCATGATAATGATAATGGAAATTTAACAGGTCTTCTCTACATCATTCTCAGTTCTCGCTCTCATTCTTTCATTTTTTTAACATAGTTGCTAGGGTTATGATTTTATGTTATGCTACAGCTGTCATCAAATTACCAAGGATGTTACTCGGTGTAAAAGACTATTCCAGCTCCACAACAAATACATTTTCTAAATTACAAATAAAAAAATATAAACACAGTAAGTGTATTAGCATCACTGGATGTTTGAGTTGTATCCATCACAACGACATGAGCTAAAGACTCCATATCAGACTCTTAGCAAACCAATTGATTAAAAGGGGGGAGCAGCAAGTGCTGATTAACAAGAATCAATGGGTTTTTTGTTTGTCTGCCATTTTCCTTTTTCAAAATAAAGAATGATGGAATATGAACCAGTTGCACAGGTCTAGTTTCCCAATTCCAGTAAATACATAATGCTGTGCTCTGGTATATGGAAAGTGCAGGGGACAATTTCCTGGTGCAAGTGCTGGAGGAACCAACTAGGGGCAGAGCTCTTCTTGACCTGCTGCTCACAAACAGGGAAGAATTAGTACGGGAAGCAAAAGTGGATGGGAACCTGGGAGGCAGTGACCATGAGATGGTTGAGTTCCTGACACAAGGAAGAAAGGAGAGCAGCAGAATACGGACCCTGGACTTCAGAAAAGCAGACTTTGACTCCCTCAGGGAACTGATGGGCAGGATCCCCTGGAAGAATAACATGAGGGGGAAAGGAGTCCAGGAGAGCTGACTGTATTTTAAAGAATCCTTATTGAGGTTGCAGGAACAAGCCATCCCGATGTGTAGAAAGAATAGTAAATATGGCAGGTGCCCAGCTCCAGCTTGGCTTAACAGTGAAATCCTTGCTGATCTTAAACACGAAAAAGAAGCTCACAAGAAGTGGAAGATTGGACAAATGACCAGGGAGGAGTTTAAAAATATTGCTCAAGCATGCAGGAGTGAAATCAGGAAGGCCAAATCACACATGTAGTTGCAGCTAGCAAGAGATGTTAAGAGTAACAAGAAGGGTTTCTTCAGGTATGCTAGCAACAAGAAGGTCAAGGAAAGTGTGGGCCCCTTATGAATGAGGGAGGCAACTTAGTGACAGAGGATGTGGGAAAAGCTAATGTACTCAATGCTTTTTTCACCTTTGTCTTCACGAACAAGGTCAGCTCCCAGACTGCTGCACTGGGCAGCACAGCATGGGGAGGAGGTGACCAGCCCTCTGTGGAGAAAGAAATGGTTCAGAACTATTTAGAAAAGCTGGACGAGCACAAGTCCATGGGGCCAGATGCGCTGCATCCGAGGGTGCTAAAGGAGTTGGCGGATGTGATTGCAGAGCCATTGGCCATTATCTTTGAAAACTCGTGGCAATCGGGGGAGGTCCCGGATGACTGAAAAAAGGCTAATGTAGTGCCCATCTTTAAAAAAGGGAAGGAGGATGATCTGCGGAACTACAGGCCAGTCAGCCTCACCTCAGTCCCCTGAAAAATCATGGAGCAGGTCCTCAAGAAATCAAGTCTGAAGCACTTAGAGGAGAGGAAAATTATCAGGAACAGTCAGCATGGATTCACCAAGGGCAAGTCATGCCTGACTGACCTAATTACCTTCTATGAGGAGAAAACTGGCTCTGTGGATGAGGGGAAAGCAGTGGACGTGGTATTCCTTGACTTTAGCAAAGCTTTTGATACGGTCTTCCACAGTATTTTTGCCGGCAAGTTAAAGAAGTATGGGCTGGATGAATGGACTATAAGGTGGATAGAAAGCTGGCTAGATCATTGGGCTCAACTGGTAATGATCAATGGTTCCATGTCTAGTTGGTAGCCAGTATCAAGCAGAGTGCCCCAAGGGTCGGTCCTGGGGCCGGTTTTGTTCAATATCTTCATTAATGATCTGCATTAATGGACTGCACCCTCAGCAAGTTTGCAGATGACACTAAACTGGCAGGAGTGGTAGATACGCTGGAGGGTAGGGATAGGATACAGAGGGACCTAGACAAATTAGAGGATTGGGCCAAAAGAAATCTGATGAGCTTCAACAAGGACAAGAGCAGAGTCCTGCACTTAGGATGGAAGAATCCCATGCATTGCTACAGACTAGGGACCGAATGGCTAGGCAGCAGTTCTGCAGAAAAGGACCTAGGGGTTACAGTGGACAAGAAGCTGGATATGGGTTGACAGTGTGCCCTTGTTGCCAAGAAGGCTAATGGCATTTTGGGCTGTATAAGTAGGGGCATTGCCAGCAGATTGAGGGACGTGATCATTCCCCTCTATTCGACATTGGTGAGGCTTCATCTGGAGTACTGTGTCCAGTTTTGGGCCCCACACTACAAGAAGGATGTGGAAAAATTGGAAAGAGTCCAGCAGAGGGCAAAAAAATGATTAGGGGGCTGGAACACATGACTTATGAGGAGAGGCTGAGGGAACTGGGATTGTTTAGTCTGCAGAAGAGAAGAATGAGGGGGGATTTGATAGCTGCTTTCAACTACCTGTAAGGGGGTTCCAAAGAGGATGGATCTAGACTGTTCTCAGTGGTAGCAGATGACAGAACAAGGAGTAATGGTCTCAAGTTGCAGTGGGGGAGGTTTAGGTTAAATATTAGGAAAAACTTTTTCACTAGGAGGGTGGTGAAGCACTGGAATGGGTTATCTAGGGAGATGGTGGAATCTCCTTCCTTAGAGGTTTTTAAGGTCATCCTTGACAAAGCCCTGGCTGGGATGATTTAGTTGGGGATTGGTCCTGCTTTGAGCAGGGGGTTGGACTAGATGACCTCCTGAGGTCCCTTCCAACCCTGATATTCTATTCTATGGGAAATACAGGTTCAGGAGTAGTTACTGGCAGTTGACTGTTGGGAAGTGTCCCCTCTCCATGTCTGGACACTTTGAGGGGAAATGCAACCCAGCATGTGCCTTCAAAAGCCAAGGATTAGGTTATGAATTGCAAGTAGGTACCTTTTCAGCCACAGGATGAGTGGGACTATCATGTTGCTGGGGGCTGATTCAACACCCATCAACGTCAACTGGAGAATTTCCATTAACTTCAGTGGTAATTGCATCAGATCCCTGGTGAGGGAGAGGAATTCAGTGGGGAAAAGGAATAACTGAAATCCCTACAAATTCCCCTAGTACTTGTGGTCACATAAAGGCTTCCAGGGTATATGCCTGTAAGGGTATGTCTACACTGCAATTAAAAACCGGCAGCTGACCTGTGCCAGCTGACTCGGGCTTGCGGGGCTCAGCCTGCGGCACAGTTTCATTGAGGTGTAGACATTCAGGATGAGGCTGAAGCCCAAGCTCTTGGACCCTCCCACCTCACAAGGTCCTAGAGCCCAGGTACCTGCCTGAGCCCAAAGATCAATACCGCAATTAAACAGCCCCTGAGCCTGAGCCCCGCAAGCCCGAGGCAGCTGGCAGAGGTCAGGTCAACTGCCGGTTTTTAACTGCAGTGTAAACATAACCTCACTGGGTGAAGGAAAGCCCATGGCTGTAATCTACCTACCCAGTGCTCACAATTGAGGGAAATGATGATAAATCCCCCATCCCACTCACACTCCTTTTCTGTTTTTTTTTTTTCCTTTTTATCAACTGGAAGCAGAACAGTCATACTCCTACTCCAACCCCAACTTCCCCTATCCAATCCTTCCATTCAAGCGCTGCTTAGAATAACAGAGAAACTCTAGCACACCTGAGTGCTTGGTAGAAAACAGTCATAAAACAAAAACATCTGTCGATGTTCAGTCTGTCAAGGGAAATGGAGAGCCCGCCCCCAAAATGGAGGCTTTTCTTTGCTAGTGTGTGTAAAAGAGTCAGTATGCTGCAGTAGAAGGAAGCTAATAAAGTAATACACTGTGGTTATTCTTAGAGATCAGCCAACAGGACCCATTGCTGGTGTGTCACTCCACATGGCTCAAAAGGTGTTTGGATGCTGAGCTTATTGGTTCTGACAGACATTCTATGATCTGTCTCAGTGTGAGGATCAAGCTGCTTGTATAGATGAACGCAGGGCAAAAGGAAAATGCAATGATAGTTAACAGCTGTTAGCAGTTTATTTTTAGTCACAGACACTAAGCTTTACCTTCAACCAGATGAGCACAGCTGTTGTAGGAAATAGTACAACTGGTGTCTACCTGAAAGCTATGTAATTTCTAGCAGAGCACTTCCTTTACTATACAATGCATTTTTGTTTCCTCTTTGTTTCCTCACCTGCTGTCTCATGTTCTCCTATAAGTGGGCAATAAACAATTCCTAGACTGTGGGGCTATCATTAAACAAAAACCTGGGTATGGCTCTCAAACGGCAAGCGTTGTAGTCCTCTCTTTGTATTAAGCAATGACATAATCACTAGCTGAAGCAGTTATAGGGCCTTTGGCAAAGCAATGGGCACTTAATGTTTCTGGCTGATTACTCTCTAGCTAATAAAAAGGTCATAGAGTATATTTATTTGCTGAACCAATTCCCGTCATAAAAAAGACTTTTGATGTAGCTATTTATCAAACCCTATCAAGAGTCATGTAGCAGAACCAATTACATGAATATCATTGTTGTCATCCAGCTGACTGCAGACAAGTTGTAAGTATTCATTCTGTAAATCTGCAATAAAAAAATGTAAAGTGTAAACATTTGCTATTGCTCAGTCCCGAATCATCAGCATCAAGGAATCTGGGAAGAGCTGCTTATACACAAAGGGCAAAATCCTGAAAACTATATACACAAGTAGGGTAAGTGTGTAAAACAGGTTCCGTGTCATACACAACCTGCACAATACAATGAAACAAAGGGCGACCGGAACAGCAGCGCAGCTGTGCTTCTCAAATTGGTGGGTGTGGCTTACTAGCAAGACTGACAGGGAAGGCGGTCTGTTTGTGTCAGGCTGTCAGATACCACAGGAACAGCAGCACCCTATACATTAAAGATGGAGAACATCTGCAAAGGCAACAGTGAGGAAAGCCGAGTAGAAGTCACTGAAATCTCATTGGCTGTAGTAGTGGCACAGAGAGCTATGCAGTGCTGAGGCTGCCTCCAGTGTGTGTGTGACTCCTGCAAGAGCCAGTTAAGGTTTTTTGATCTTTTCCAACTTGCCAGTCTACTGATACCATCTGTTGTGTGCAGTGATTGCTGTCCCCTGCATGGTGGCTCTATCACATCACTGGCCTTATACTCGTTGAGTACTGACTGGCTTTTGTGTTTAGCTTGTTTCCTGGTAATACCCTTGGCCTTGTAGACAGCTGGCCAAGCAATGTTGGGCGTGCCTTTTTTTGGTGGGTGACAGCTCTCTCTTGGTCTGCAGGACACACTTTCCAGGCCCACCACTGGTGCCAGATGGCAAAGTCCAGCAGTAACCATGACTGTGCCTGTAGGGATTAGGGTGATGTTGGTCTGCGATTGCCCTTGCTGCTTTCTTTTGTCATGCTGTTGGTGGGCTGCCCAGACCTTCTTATAATGGCTGTGTGGAGTCTATCTTAGTGTAGATAGGTTATACTCTTACATCACTGACTCAGACACCTTTCCTCTCCCTTACTGCCTCATGGGATGAGCTTCCCTTCCCTTTGCTGTTGGTATGCCCCACCCCCTTTATCTCCAGGACATGCCTCCTTTCTGACATATGCTCCCCACTCTCTCCAAACCAAAATCTCTCAGGCTCATTTTAAACCACTGTGGATTGCTTGGATATCATCACAGTTGCCTAAAAATGCAACCATCTCACTGGTTAAGAAGCATTTTACACCACAGCAGAATTTGGCTCTGTTTGGCTGCATGGGATGAAGGGTGGTGGGAGGACATTTGTGTGTGTGACTTTACAACTGATGGATGGGGGAAGCAGGGGAGGGGTGTAATCGTTATGAATAATATAACGAGTTCTCGGGTTGATGCCCTGATTGCTAGCACATGTTTCAAGCTTGCTATAAGACACTAATGAGCTTGTACTGATGAAACTGAACTAAAACCAGCAACTTCCACCGCACTGGAGCCTGCCCTCTTACATACTGTAAGTTCTGCAGGCTTAACAGACAGGATGTGTTATTCCTAGACACTGTAGTCCTGCATTTTACTTAATTTTAACTTTAGTCTGTCTTAAAGTGCACAGGACCTAGAGAGGCAATTATTAGAGACTTTGGGCCAGATCCTCAGCAGGTGTAAATTGATGTCGTTCTGTTGACTTCAGTGGCACTATACTGGCTTACCTTTGCCAAATTCTGTTCTCACATACCCCATTGACTTTGGGGACCAAAATTTAGCCTCTGGGTATCTAAATATCTGCTAAAAATCAGATTTATTTTGGCCACAGCATAACTCTTTTCTGATGCATTTCACTGCACAACCAGAGAGTAATTGGAAACAAGAGTAGTATGTAGTGTAGTAAAGACATCTAATAAAAGCCTGATACTGCAGGAAATGGTGCTGGTAGTTGAGAAGGCATCCTTCTTTCCTCAGCCTCAGTACTATACCAATGTCCCAGCCAGGCTTGAGTGGACACTCCGCAGTTGAAGAAATCATAGTTCTAGAGGAGATGTAAAACCAAGGTCCTGATCCTGTGGCACATTTGAAGAACAGTGGAGTTTGCCCCAGGGGCATGACTAAATTCCATTTTGGATCATAAGATTCTGCATCCTCTGGCAGTTTCATTTGCATAACATTATTGAGTGTCATTATTGCTGATGGTAATGATAGTCTGTTTAGCTGAGATTATAGAAGCTAGCTCCCATAAAAATGCTTGTTGTCAGCTGTGGTGCAGTTCTGCCCTACTTGAATCTTTCTCTGTAACTGATTAATTTCTGAGGGGTAGCTACTGTGTACAAGCTATCCCAACACAAAAATAAAACATGTCTACTAAAACGTTACAATTTAGATCCAAAATTTTGTTTATTTCCTGTAATAAAATAATATGTAGTGTTGCTGTGTGCTTCCTGAGGCAATAAGTGTCATTGGTTGAAGATACTGCTGTCTCACACATGGCTTTATTTTAATTTTTAGAGATGCACATGGAAAATTGATTCAGATTCTCTGGGATAAAATAAATTAAATAAATATGACAACAATGTTGATTGTTATTAATTAGAAAGCAGTGTTGCTAACTGACCAAATCCATCTTGACATTGTGAACATGGGACCAAGTGCTCCCCGCACATGCTGTACATATGCCACTCCCACTAAAGTTCATGGGGGTTCCATGTGCATAGATGAGGGTAGCATCAAACTTATGTAAAGAGGCCCGTCTCCCTACTCAGGGACGTGGAAAGTAGAGAGAATAAGGGACAACTGTCCTAATCCTTCTCTTCCCACCAGAGAAAAAGGAAAAAGAATAAATAATGCTGAGTACTTTTCTAAAAAACAAAGCATTTTTGTGGCAATGTTTTCTCTTCCATCTCTGCGTGGATTCTCCAAGTGAGATAGGAATAATGAAAAGAAGACTCTATTTCTAAGCTGCTTGACATAATAAATAACAACAACACCTGGCTCTTATCTAGCACTTTCATCAGTAGATCCCAAAGCATTTTACAAAAAAGGTCAGTATCATTATCTCCATTTTACACATAGTGAAACTGAGGCATAGATTCGGTAAGTGACTCACTCAAGGTCACCCAGCAGGCTAGTGGAAGAAATAGAACCCAGGTCTTCTCAGTCCTATGTAAAAAGAACGAGGAGTACTTGAACACCTTAGAGACTAACAAATTTATTTGTTAGTCTCTAAGGTGCCACAAGGACTCCTCGTTCTTTTTGCTGATACAGACTAACACGGCTACCACTCTGAAATCAGTCCTATGTAGTGTTCATGACTCTACGCCAGACCTACTTGCTGCTATTTCAAAGGACTTTGTTGTAAGTCATAAAGCAGGAGTAGAAGAAAGAAAGAAAGAAAGAAAGAAAGAAAGAAAGAAAGAAAGAAAGAAAGAAAGAAAGAATCTGACTGTTCTGGGGCTTCTGCTATGAATGGAGCAATAGGAAAATTCATCAAATGGGAGAGCCAATGATCAAACTATTCATTTTGGGTTATGAAGACAGTAGATGGCAGTATCTCCCCAACACGTCCTAGCGAGAGAAAAACTTACAGTTGACCTCTCTGCAACACAGCCTGAAACCCCACCCTACCCAGTAACAGCTGCTAGATAGGACAAACTTTCCTCGTTGCTGCAATTTAAAAAGAGGCAGACACCGGCTAGGACAGCAATGCTATTCAGTCTCCCAGGTGATTTCTTCTCCAGAAAGACTTGCGGGTCACTTTTCCTGTCAAGAAGGGTAACTTGCCTGTAAATTTAACCCAGCAGATTTTTTTCCTACCTCAAGAGACAGAAGCTGATAGCCATTCCTGGCCCAAATGAAATACCAATCACTCAAAGCAGGCATTGTAGTAATGAGTTATAGTAACTCCCCATTCTCAAAAATCTTGATGTCAGATCCTTAAAAGACAACATAAACCATCAGAGAGGAAGGATGATTTTGTGATCAGACATTAGACTGGAACTCAAGTGATCAAGATCCAAATTCTGATCTTCCACAGCCTTCCTGTGTGACCTTGGACAAGTCACTATATCTCCCTGCGCCTCTATTTCCCCTCTGTAAAATGGAGCCAACAGCACTTCCTGACCTCCCAAGGGAATGGCCAGGATAAATCCATTTGTGTTTGTAAGGTGATCAGTGTGGTGATGGGTGCCATAAGAAATAAAACAACAACAACAAACCTCCGCTAAAATGTGAAAAAAAAGATACCAGAGGAGGTGGCAGCACTCTGCACTGGATTCCCCCTCTACAAAGCAAAGTCAAGATATGCTGTAGGCTCAACAACATCCCAGCTTCTCTGGAAGAAGACCAGACTCAGGAAAATGCAGTTGAATGAAATGGCCAGAAATTTAAAAATGGTGCTTTTCAAGTGCTGCAGACTTGTTCTTAATATCCTGGTCCAGAACCTCAGCTGGTGTAAGTCAGTGTAGCCCCACCAACCACTATGCTGCTTTACACCAGTAAAGGATATAGCCCCCTATCTGGGGGCCAGAGGTACTAGTGGTTCTTTAAGTCTCTTGTCTATCACTTTGAAAGTCATATGCTGGCTTTCTGCACAGGGATGAATTTCACTGAATATAAATAGTGGACAAGAGTAGGAATTATTATTTTGATTGTTTATATTATCATAGCTCCTAGGTGCCCCAATGAAGATTGATGAATGCTTTTGCCAATCATGGACAAGGACCACATTGTGCTAGGCACTGTGCAAACAGAACAAAGAGTCAGTCCCTGCTCCACATGACATGTCCATCAGCATTCAGAATTAGACTTGACCAATCATCAGGATTTGCTAGAAGGTTTCCAGACTTTCATAACTGGTGACCAACTTCTTCAAGAGCTCCAACCCTAACCACAAACAGCAAAATATAAACAGAACCAAACCAGAACTAACTACTAATTATGGAGTTTCAAACAGCCAACTCTCAGTTATAAAGGAGATACAAATATCTAAGTATACTCACGATTCAGTGTGATGGGTGAGTTTGTCTTGCTAATGAAGGATGATCTGCATGAGGCAAATTGGAGAAATACATCACTTGGATTCCTTTTTGTGTGATAGTCAATTGCAAAACTCTGTTTTTAGCACCAGCAATGAAGAGAAATCTGATTTGCAGAATCAGTAAGAATAATAATGGGATGAGGAATTTGAATGTTTCTGCAAATAAAACTAGGTAAATCCTCTTCAGAAACAGCCAACCTCTGTTGAGTTCCCAGTTAAAATTAGTCAAAGAAGATGAGTCTTTCAGTTTGTCTTGCAATGGCCCAGTCAGTGTTTGCTGCTGTCACCAGGAAAAAAAAGTCACACAAGTGAGTCTGAAATTCCCTCAGCTACTGATTTGCAAGCTCCTGATGGTTCTTGACTGGTTAGTCAACTCCCTGAATGAAGCTTGAGGGAAGTTTTCTTTTTTGCACTCAGGAAGACCAATTTCCAAATTTTCTGATGAATGCTTTTGCCTTGTCATGCACGGACAGAACATTCATTTCCAGCCCGCAAAGAGAAGATGTCCAGAGATGTAAACACAATGAGCTAAGCATATCACCCAACAAGGAATCCCTAAAGGAGTCAAAAAGGGGAGATTGCTAATCATTTAGGAAAACCTGCAGTTCTGCTTGTGAGTTACAGTGTTCCCCCAGGGAAGCCATCTCACCTCAGTGTGAAAGAGCTGTCGCTGGTGAAGGGAATCTATGTCATCACAGAGACATGCAAAAAGTTGAGAATTCACTACATAACCTTGTTGAATTTCGCTATTTTAAGACTTGGCCCAAGCCTTGAGGCATTTTTCTTAGTAGCAAGATCTTGGTAGTGTATGAAAAAGAATAAGCCAAGAGGCATTGGATGTGATGTTTTAGAGCCAGGTGTTTAGACCATTGAACATAAGAATGGCCATACTGGGTCAGACCAAAGCTCCATCCAGCCCAGTATCCTGTCTACCGACAGTGACCAATGCCAGGTGCCCCAGAGGGAGTGAACCTAACAGGTAATGATCAAGTGATCTCTCTCCTGCCGACTAGAGGAGGTCTTACCTGTCATTCCCTTTTCACCCTCCATGCAGCACTTCAGAACGCAATGCACGCTGAGGTTTTGAATCAACTGATGCAAATCTATACCTTGTATTTGTTACACTAACTATTTCCACCTTTTATTTTTCTCTTTCTGAGCTGTCAGTGGAACAACTCGCCACTGTCTTTTCCAACACAGAATCTGTCTTTCTGAATCATCCTTCAGACAGAGCTGAGCTCCAGTAAAATCTGAGCAACACATGCAATGTGGTTTTGTAAAGCTCAGCAGTGCCCTCAGGCCTCAGTGATTGCATCTAACACATCTGGTGATCAAATTCAGGGACACGTTTGTCATGGTCCATGTACAAAGGGTACTTGCACTTCATGTCATACATAATGGCTAATGGTTTTTGATGGGGCTTATCCTGTGTTGTAACTCCAGGAACAGAGGCTCCAGCAGCCTACTGAACACACTCACATCCCGGTCTATACTAAACTACTAGCTGGGGTTCTCAGGTTCGAACAATACAGTGTCCTAAAAGGGATACAAGGTTACATGGCTAATGTTGTATAGCCATTTTTTGCAAGATCTTACACTTTTCGCGTGTCCTTACATGAGCTCCCAGGACTCCCTCTGTGACTGCCACAGCTAGGAAACAGCGTATCAGAAAAACCCTGTACTGCAAAAGTGATAAATTAATGATTTGATACTGTAGGTGTTTTCCCATCTCTACTATCTCTGGTTCTTGGATTATGGCACCCAAGAAGCACTATTAATTTCCCAACTATTTAAGAATTCAGCTCAATCACATAAAAATAAAATAAAATAAAATCAGATAAAAATACTGGGGCTTTACCCCACCCCCTTATTTTTTCTCATTTTCAAATTAGAACCCCAAAGGCTTATCCTGATTTTTTGTATTTTCACAAGCTCAGTGATAATATTTATTAACCTAGTCTTTAATTTATTATTAAATGTTATCAGAGTTGGCCCAAGGTCTCACCCAGGAACAAAGCCCCACATGCTAGATACTGCACAGACCCTAAGAGACCCTTCTTGCCTCGGAGAGCTTGCAGTCTGCATAGGCAGGACAGAGGAAGACTGGGGGAAGCACTCTACAAGCTGAGTGATAGCTAGAAAAAAGTCACATTAGTTCCAATTTTTGGTATCTTTTGTTTGTATGTGGCGTATTAAAAATTATTTTAAAGGATAATTCTCTGACTGCAGTTGCAGTATGTGCAATCTGAACAACAGTCATGAGAAACAATCCCATTTTTGTAATAAAAGAGGACTTCACACACTTGTAGCTGTCATTGTTATCCATGGTGGTTTCTGCCTACCAATGGTTGACAAATGTTCCATATAAAAGTGTGCACCACATTATGCAGGTTAAGAAGATATCACAAGCCATGACAGTCTGAAGAAGGGGAAAAAAAAACTGATCTGAGCAGTTTCCTTCAGGCAGTGAGTGACCTGATCTAGTTCTGTCTGCTGGAATGTCTTCCCTAATCCTTTAGAAATCTCAGTAAGTGAGGGTTTATTATCTATTTCAGGTAACACTTTAAATCCATATTAATATAAAAGCTCTGTACTAGTGCCCACATGATTTCTATATCCATAAAACATTTGTAAAGAGATGGCTGAAACTAAATTCCTGGAGTTGGGGATCCCCGAGCTGTGGGTGAGTTCAGAATCTGAACCTAGATAATTTCATGGCTCGTTCATATGTCTATAATGGGTAAAACCAAAACTCAAGTTCCAAAGAGCCCTGAACTTTTTTGGGTTAGGGGCTGAGGCAGCAGTCAAAATCTAGAACCAGATCTGAATTTTTCAGCTCAAACTCGTGTGTGTGTGTGTGTGTGTGTGTGTGTTAGATAATCAGTATATTTCATTGAATAACCAGCATATTTCCTAATATAGCAGGATAAAGTTTCACAATAGCATTCATTCATAAAAGCAAGACTAAAGCCAGGCTATCTTACATCATTTCAATGAATGCTTTAGAGTTAAATGGGAATCATGAGACCTCCAGCCTACACAGGGAGGAAGTGGTTTTATAGGCTTGCCAGATTAAAGAGTGACATCACGTTATCTCCGTCAATGCTTATTCCAGTTCTTCGATACCAGCAAACATGGAAAATACGGTTCCTGTATCACATGGCCAGACATCACTTTCCATTCATTAATGAAAAGAGGATGGTTCAGCAAATCTTGCCTCAGCAACAGGTCCTGCCTCTTGCTGTAGACAACTTGTAAAGGTAGAAACAGCAGCCCCCCGTGGTCTCAGGCTGATCTATTCAATATGCACATGGAATATAGCCACTTGTTATTTGCTTATGCCACAAATCAAAGAAAACTAAAATACCTGTTGGGTTTTTTCCTTCCTCCAGATAGAACAGTGTTGCTGTTTGTGCCATCACTTTTCATCCTAAACTGACCAGCCAGAGCACTTGAGAGTGTTCACATACATGAATGTGAAAAAGTCATGCTTGTCTGGCTTTATAGCATTCATATGAAACATATGGCCATAAAGCTACATACTACTGACATAGATTTATGCATTAGTCCCTTTCTGTGGGAATCCACTGACACCTAATGTGAATGATGGACATAAAATCCTGACGACAAAGAATTCTAACATCATGTCATGACTTCTCTGGTGAAAATCAGGGCGGTGAGAGGTGAGGGGAGGTACAATAGTGTAACACTAACTCTCTGGCTGTAACCCTCACATTTGATTCCCAGGCTGAAAGACAGCAGAGGTGTGACACACAGCCTGCATTTGTATCCGACAAACCAGAAGACTGCCAGGGAGACATATATGTTAGCAGAAATTTGGACTGAACCCACATGCAGCCCCTTTAACAAGAGAGGTAAAGGTATTTATAAGACCTGAAAGTAGCCAACACGTGTTCCTTACCTAATCTCTTGGACAGGGAGTTCTCTAACCAGGATTGTCCTGTACTCTTAAAATAAAATTCATCCTTATCCCTAAATTGAGGCTTAACACTCCTTCCCAAACTATAGCACTAGCTAGATATGCACTATGTTATTAAAAAGCTTTTTGTGCATTATTTATTAATTATTAATTACATAGCTCCAAAGGTATGCCAGGCAATATACAAAAAAGAATAAGACAAGGACCCTGCCTCTGAGATATTATGAGGTAGGAGGCTCCCGTGTCCTGTAGACCCTGTACTTCCCACATGGATAGTTACCCTACGGGTGGAAACTTCCCTCACACTATAGCTCTTGGATACAACAGCAAAACTATCTACAAAGTGCTTAGGATATTCCTTTGAGGGAAGCCATCCTCCAGAGCATAAGCACTGGACACAGGTCCAGTTTGTAGAGGATGCAGCAGATTCTTCCTTCCAGCCCCTGCCTGCCATTAGTTTCATACTGGGACAATGATAAAAGGCTCAGAGGGTGAATGGGAACCACTGACCTTGCATTTGTCATGATACCGCAACTTGGAAGAGAAGAAAACTTATCCCCAGTTGTAAGAAGTATGAATTTCGGGGGGAGGACAAGCCCTGAAGGCAGTGCAGGAGAAGATCACCAGCTGGATCTGAACCCTCTGGAGAACGTTAGACCAAAAATCTGGCAAATGGAAACCCAGCGGAGATGCCCACAAAGTGTGTGAAAATCACTGTCTGGAGAGAACAGTGGACACATTGCTTTATAACCAGCACCCACACATCACGTCTTGCAGCTAACAAGGGTGGATAAAGTTCTGCCCAAACCTACACATCCACCTGTATCTTGAAGAACTTGGACCTTAGGGCCAGCTGTACAATGAAGAAGTCAAAATGAGAGGTGATATATTGAAGTTGAGGGTTAGGACAATGACCACCAAGCCAGAGGAAAAAGATGTCAAGAGGCCCCAAAATTCTATGTCTTGAAACAATCCTCCTTGAAACAAGCCCCTCCTCGTTTCATGGCAGGAGCCCTCCCTGACCCCAGAGGACTGGCAATGGTGAGCAGATTTTCAGTTTTGGTTATAAGCTAAAAGATTTAAAACCTTTAGTCCTTTTGGAACAGCCTCTTTGAAGTCACTAAGGAGGTCCCCAGCTTGCACCCACCAATTCATACCCTGGCAACCGTGGGAGATTCTGAACCTACCTACAGAAGTAGATGTTCCCTGAACTGAAGTAGCTTAACGCAGACAGAGACACCTTGCAGCTACTACAGAAGTAAATCATTCAGCAGTGGTACTATATGGTGCTATCCACAGAGGGCAGGTGAAGCCTATTCGAATGATTTCCAGTCTATGAGGAGTAGGGTGACTACTGCAATTTAAATCTGAAAATCCCAACTCAGATTATAACAACCAGCGATTCTGCATAGTCAGTCCAAAAAGTGTTAAAGCCACATTATGCATGTGAGAAAACAGATCTGAGCAAATCTGTCTTCAGTAGTATTCTTATACACTAAATTACAACCAATACCTATGGTTCCCCTGGAATTAACTTCTCTTCAAATGGATATGTCACCCCAAGAGTCTTTATCATGGCAATGAAATTTCTGAGAGCTTGTAATGGGGCATCTGCTGCATACCGGCCCATAAGGGGTTAAAGCAACCCTTTGGAGGCTGCCCAGGAGGCAGCCAATAAGGAGAGAGCTTATAGGAATGCAGGAGGCAGTTAATCAGGAGAGGGCTTATAGGGGCAGCCAATGAGGACCGGGCTGTGCCGTATAAAAAGGGCTGCTGGGCAGAGCACCTTCAGTCCCTCCCTGGAGCTCAAGAAGGGAGGACCAGTTGTCTTACAGAAGGAAGATAGCAACTGGGACAGAGCAGTGCTGGGCAGGATAAGGGGAGCGGGCGCAAGCTCCCAGCTGCCTGCTGACAGACTGAGGCCCTGAGATAAGGGTGGAGAAGGTGCTAGGGCTGAGGGAAAATGGCCCAGGGAAATAGACGGCGGGCCTGGAGGGGATGCAGCATGTGGCTGCCAGGACCCCGAGTAGGGGGAGGGCCCGGGTCCCTCCCCTTTGCTGCCATTCACCACTGAGGAGGAAGTGGCTGGACAGGGGATTGCTGGTCCCCCGGAAGGGGGAAGAACTGAGTGGGGCACAGCTGGAGGGCTGTTTCTGGAAGAGGATGCCGCGGTCCTGGGAGCGACACAGGTCCTGGAGCAGAAGTGATGGTGGTGAGATGTCACCAGAGGAAGGCACACTGGCAAACTAAGCTACTTCCCTGGACAGCCAGCAGGAGGCACCACAGTGGTGGGTCCACACCGTCACAGAGCTCCAGAGATAAGAACACTAATTTAGTGATTAGATCATGTCCTCCCTCCTTGAGCTCCAGGGAGGGACTGAAGTGGCTCTGCCCAGCAGCCCTTTTTATACAGCACAGCCTGATCCTGATTGGCTGCCCCTATAAACCAAATGTCTATTCCAAACTGTTCAAAAGTTAATCTATTGGTGCCCTTTGGATTACAGTGCCAGAAGCCAAACCTCCTACTTCTAGAGAATGCCCTCTCGATCTCAGCTTATCCCTTCCTCTCTAACACTGTCAGGCCAATGTGTCAGAGACCCAGCCTTAGACATCTAGTGGGGCTTTTTTTGTGTTTTTTTTGGTTTTGTCGTCCTTCCTCCTCCATCTCCCCCGTGTCATACAGTTACACGTTTATCTCCTCCCAGGTGACCTCAAGGGAATTTCCACAGTGTACTCTCTGAGGAGGATGACATGACAGTCGTTGCATGTTTTCAAACCCAGGATTCTATTCACAGTCTTGGTTCCTGTTTTTCCTGTGCCACCTTTACAAATTAAAGTGTTATTTTGAAGGTGTAGCCACACAATAGTTGTCTCCCAAGCCCCTTCCACATCTTATGTCCAAATAAGCATCCCTCACACCAAGCCCCCACTGTCCACCATTCTAGTCTAATAACCATGCAGTCTGTATGCTAATTTTCCTGGCTATTAAAGGTCAGTCTGAACCCAGCTCCCTATCTGCCTTTACAAAGACCAGGTTCATATTTTCTTATCATTCCCTTTTAAGTTTATTCTACTCTATATCAAATATGAATTTGTCTGTCATGTTAGGTAGCTCTTCTTTTCCCCTTCTCTGAGGCCTCTCTATACTTATCATAGAATCATAGAATATCAGGGTTGGAAGGGACCTCAGGAGGTCATCTAGTCCAACTCCCTGCCCAAAGCAGGACCAATCCCCAACTAAATCATCCCAGCCAGGGCTTTGTCAACATATACGTTGGGAACAAGGGGAAAAGCCTCCATATTTTCAAAAGGGTGGTCTCCCTCTGACAGACCTAATTTCCAGTTATGAAATTTGCATCAGCCCTTTTGTGCCCACAGTTCAACCGTGGGCACAAATCAGGGTATTAGTGCTTCTACCTACCCTGATGTGATTGACAACTGGGTTATTAAAGGCACAGTGCTCCGATTTATTCTTGCTATTTACTTTGGACTTTATTCTGCCGTCCTTACTCACTTTGGTACCGTATTCCTATGACTGCTCAAGGGGCATTGTCTTATCTAATGCAAGTAAAGTTTTAGAATTGAGCCTTTTGGGGGATGCAAATGTACAGGTAAAGGGCTAGACTGTACCTTTGGGTACTGGCCTGAACAAGGGGCAGTTGGTAAGCTGTATCAACCCTGATGTAGCAGTAGGAGGCATTGACTCAGAGATACCACCTTGCTCCAGGAAGACAGTAATTTGCTGCTAGCCTATCCCCTGAACCTGTTCAGCTGTGCTGACCTACATGCTGCAGGATGGATCCTTTGTTCTGACCACTCCCAACAATTCCGCCTACCTGCTACTCCAGTACACTTTGGACCCAAGCTCTGGGTAGCCAGTGTTGGGGAATAAGAGGGTGTTTTTCTCCTTTACTCCCCTGCATGGATGCATAGATAAAATCTATGGGCTAGAATCTAGCCCAGAATTTGTGTCTGCAAAAACAGAGGCTTGATCTCAGCCATTTCAAAATATCCTCCGCAGTGTGGTGGAAGGGAAACAGCCCCATGCTGGAAAAGACAGTTACCTTTCCGTAACTGGTGTCCTTCGAGATGTGTTGCTCATGTCTATTCCACAATAGGTGTGCGTGCTTGCCACGTGCACTGGTGCCGGAAGTTTTTGCCCTAGCAGTACCCATAGGGGGGAGTGCCCCCGCGACCCCTGGAGTGGTGCCTGCCTGGCGCGGTATAAGGGGAGCTGCACGCTCCCCCGACCCTCAGTTCCTTCTTGCCAGACAACTCCGACAGAGGGGAAAGAGGGTGGGATGTGGAATAAACATGAGCGACACATCTCAAAGAACACCAGTTACGGAAAGGTAACTGTCTTTTCTTCTTCTAGTCAGGGCCGGCTCCAGGCACCAGCCGAGCAAGCTCGTGCTTGGGGCGGCAGATTCTACGGGGCGGCATTCCGCCCAATCCTAGGGCGGCACGGCCGCTTTTTTTTTTTGTTCGCCGATCCGGCCGCCCTGTAGGGGGCGGCGGCGCGGAGGAGGGGAGCACCCTGCTGGGAGCGGGCTGCGCGCTCCGTCTGCCCCAGCCAGTGCCAGGTCTGTAGCAAGCCTGGCAGGGCAGCCCGCTTCCTTCCCTCCCCACCGACCGGAGTGGCGCGGAGCCCTCCCAGCAGGCGGCGCGGTGGTCGGGGCCGCATGGCGAGCGCCCCACTGAAGCCCTCGCCGCCCCCCTTCTCTCTCTCTCTCCCCGCTCCCTCCCCCTTCCCCCAGCTAGCCAGAGCACGTCTGCAGCACAGGGAGTCCCCCTACACCCTGGCTCCAGCCGCCCCGCAGGTGTTTTTTTTTTTTTCCCCCTGCTTTGCCGCTCCGGCCACGCTGCAGGTTTTTTGTTGTTGTTGTTTTTTTGCTTGGGGCGGGAAAAAAGCCAGAGCCGGCCCCGCTTCTAGTGATTGCTCATGTGTATTCCACAATAGGTGATTCCAAGTTATATCTGTTGGAGATGGGTGGTGGGGGAACACCCGCCAGCTCATAACAGGAACGAATGCACGAAGTGATCCAATTGGAAAGCCGCTGAGTGGAAATCAGCTGGCCCCTCACGCGCTCAGCTGAGGCGACGAACAGTTGCGAGGACTTTCTGAACAGCTTAGTCCGCTCGAGGTAGAAAGCCAGAGGCCGCCGCACATTGAGCGTGTGGAGACGGCGCTCCTCACTGGACGTGTGAGGCTTGAGACAGAGGACCAGTAGAAAAATGTTCTGACCCATGTGATAGGTGGAGACCATCTTTGGGAGGAATGCGGGGTGTGGGCGGAGCTGGACCTTGTTCTTATGAAAGACCATGTACGGCGGCTTGGAGGTCAGGGCCCTGAGCTCCAAGACTCGCCTGGCTGACATGATTGCAACCAGGAAGGCCACCTTCCTGAGGTGAGACCAGGAGCATGTGGCCAGTGGTTCAAACGGGGGCCCCGTGAGACGAGCCAACACCCGGTTTAGGTCCCACTGTGGGACCGGTGGTCTAGAATATGGAAAATGATGGTCCAAACCCTTAAGGAACTGGTCAGTCAAAATACCCTGGGCCCTCAGGTGGAGGAGGTAATCAAGGATAAGCTGGATCAGCGCAGTCACTGGGGAGACACCCTGGTCCGCCACCAACCAAGAAAACCGGGACCACTTCACCAAATAAGAGTGGCGAGTGGAAGGCCGTCTACTTTCGAGGACGCGCTGAACCTGCTCTGAGCACGTCCTTTCCTCTCCACCTAACCACTGAGCAGCCACGCTGTGAGGTGAAGAGCCGCGGGGTTGGGGTGGAGGAGGCGGCCCTGGTCCTGAGACAGCAGGTCCGGGTGGAGCAGCAACAGCCACAGCGGAGCCACCGCCAGGTCTGTGAGGGTCCCGTACCAATGCTGCCTGGGCCACGCCGGGGCAATCAGGAGGATCCAGGCCTTGTCCAACTTTATCTTTTCCAGGACCCTGCTGATTAGAGGGAATGGAGGAAAGGCGTAGAGAAGCTGGCCTGACCAGGACAGGAGAAAGGCATTGGAGATAGCTCCCCTCCCCAGACCCCCTGAGCAGAACTGGTGGCATCGCCGGTTCTGCCGAGTCATGAATAGGTCCAATGGGCCACTTCCGGGTGGAGGGACCACTCGTGTTGCGAGGAAAAGTCCCTGCTCAAGCAATCCGCCCTCTCATTCCGGGCACCCAGTAAGTGGAAGGCCTTCAGGTGGTCTGTTAATATAGAACATCGAGGCCATGTTTTCCATGAGGACCCTGACTACCTTGCCCTCCAGGTGTGAGCAGAAGGCCATACACACCAACCGCACCGCCCTGAGCTCCTTGATGTTTATATGTAGGGTCAGGTCTTGAGCCGACCACAGGCCTTGGGTCTGAAAGTTCCCCACATGGGCCCCCCATCCCAGGTCTGACGCATCAGACACCAGCTCCAACGACGGGGCCCTGTCCCTGAACGGGACCCCTTGGAGCATGTTGTTTGGGGCAGACCACTACCGTAGGGAGGCGATCACAGAGTCCAGCATGGTAAGAACCTTGTCAATCCTATCCATGGCCTGGGAGAACTTTGAGGCCAACCAGAGCTGGAGGGGCCTCATCCTGAGTCTGGCGTGATGGACCACGTACGTGCACACTGACATGTGACCCAAGAGTTGCAGGCAAACCCTGGCAGTTGTCATCGGGAACCTTGTGACCGAGTCGATGAGACCTTTCAGGGTCTCAAATATGTCTGGCGGGAGAGAGGCATCCGAGGCTGCCTGCAGGGACGCCCTGGCGGCCGCTGCCCCTTCCTCCACTAGCGCCCTGAACTTCTTCCTATCGCGCTCCTGAAGGGAGTCCTCAAACTTAGGCAAGGAGCCCCACAGATTGAATTCGTACTGGCCCAGGAGAGCCTGATGGTTTGCCACTCGTAACTGGAAGCTCGAAGATGAATACATTTTCCTTCCAAAAGAGTCCAGTCTCCGAGAGTCTTTGTTCTTTGGAGTCAGGGCTGGCTGGCCCTGCTGTTCCCTGTGGTTGACCGACAACCACCAGGGAACTGGGCGCCGGGTGGGTATACAAGTACTCATGCCCCTTAGTGGGTACAAAGTACTTGCGTTCCTCCTTTTTAGAGATGGGGACCAATGAGGCTGGTGTTTGCCACAGGGCATTTGAAATCTTAGCCACCCCTTCATGGAGAGGCAAGGCCACCCTACCCGGTGCCGATGGGGACAATACATTAAACAGGGAGTCCGAGGGCTCCTCCATCTCCTCTGCCTGGAGGTGTAGGCTTGCTGCCACCCTCTTTAAGAGTTCTTGGTGAGCCCTGAAGTCCTCCTGCAGGACGGAGGGGGGCAGGGCCACAATCGCCTCCTCTGGGTGGGGCAAAGAGGCCGGTGCGGTGCTCTGGGTGTTGGCTGGCACCAGAGGGTCCACCACCTGGTTGGAGTCCGGGCACGGTTCCGAGGACATGTGTCCCACCGACTCCCTTCTCGAGGGCCCGGAGAGGGGGGCCAACAGTGCTTCTGAAGCTCCGGCCACCGAGCGAGCTCCCTCTGGGGGCTGAGCCAGAGGCCACAGTGCCCACTGATACCATTGGGCTGGCCATGACGCTCGGTGCCACTGCACCTGCTGTGGCACAGGCTGTCCGGGTTGGCTGGCCTGGCCCATCGAAGGACCGCTAGGAATGGGCTTGCGTAAGATCGACTGCTGTCTCTGGACCAGGAGGAGCGGCAGTGCTGGGATCTACGATGGCCACGGGACCGCGATCTCGATGTGGAGGACTGGTACCGATGGTAATAGCTGCTCTGCGAATGGCCTCGACGGGCAGACCAGCGACGCCGAGACGCCAGCAATCGACGCCTGGGGCTGCGATGTCCTGGCAGAGACTTGGAGCGGGAGTCCGAGCGGGAACGGCGTCGACGACCGTGCCGTGACTGACTGCGGTACCCTCTCTGAGACGAGGACCGACGGCGACGCCCGCCGCAGTCCCGCCGATATTCACTCCTTGAAGATGAGCAGTGTCGCAAGTCCTGGCTGGACGGGATCCAGCCAGACAGTCTGGTCGGCGTCGAGGGCGATCCACCTCGACTCTGCCCCTAGCAGTCGCTGGGCAGTGATCGGCGTCGAGAAAGTTCCCTCGACCGAGACCGGTACCAGGCCAGAGGTGACTGTGGAGATCCCAGCAGCAGCTTGCCTCTGGAGCATGGGGCCGACATCAGTGGCACTCCAGGCACCGGCATGGACATGACGTCCCAGGCCGTCTGGAGGGCTTCAGGTGTGGACAGCATCCGGACATCTGGAGAGGCCTGTCCCGAAGGGGCCGGGCTACTCCGCTCAACTTGAGTCGGAGGCCTAGGGCCCAGTGGGGATCAAGGACTGCCCGACATGGGCTAGCCTCTGTCCCAGACTTCCCTCAGTGCCGCTGCGAAGAGGGAGTCTTCCTGGCCCTCTTGGCGTGCCCCGTGGATGGGGAGCGGCGCCAGCTGGTTGATGGTACCGGAGGGTCACCGCGTACCGACGCCGCGGTGCCGGGTACTGGTTCAGAGCGGCGTGCCAGGGTCGGGCTCAGCAGCGACTCCATCAGGATGGCCCGGAGCCTAATGTCTCTTTCTCTTTTGGTCCGAGTCTTAAACAACTTACAAATCTTGCACCTTTCGCTGATATGGTTTCTCCCAAGCAGCACAAACATTCTGCGTTCGGGTCACTTCTTGGCACAGAACGCCTACAAGAGCTGCACGACTTAAACCCCGGGGTGCGGGGCATGCCCCGGCCCGGGTTCACTGACTAACTAAACTAACTAAACAGCTAACTAACTACAGGTACTAATGCTGAATGAACGAACAGTTCTGGGACGAGCTACAGCAAAGCTGGAGCAGAGCAGTTCCGATGCACCTTCACTGGCGGCAAGAAGGAACTGAGGGTCGGGGGAGCGCGTAGCTCCCCTTATACCGTGCCAGGCAGGCGCCACTCCAGGGGTCGCAGGGGCACTCCCCCCTATGGGTACTGCTAGGGGGAAAATTTCCAGGACCAGTGCACATGGTGAGCACGCACACCTATTGTGGAATACACATGAGCAACACATCTCGAAGAAGAACCCCACTCCTAGGCTCAGCCATACCAGAAGTTTCTTTCTGGCCAGGAGTTGAGCATTTAACTAAGTATTTTGACTTTTTTCTGCAGTGGGGGTTACACTTGCCTGTGCTGTGTGGGTTTGGGGAGTACTATTGTGTCACTCTGCATACCAGGCAGAAGGTTGCAGTCACAGCTGGCATCAGCCTCCTCCATTGTTATGCTCATACAAAGTACACGGGATCTTTATAGAGGAAGGTAAATACACAGCATTTATTGAGAATACCACAGTTAGCATATGCTTTCAGTCACACACACACACACACACACACACACACACACACACACACACACACAGAGTCCTGCAGTGATGTTTATAGTTACCAGTCCAGAGTCTGGATCAATCTAGTGGCCAGCCAGATTGGTCGCAGAGGGGAGCGGGGCTCTATCGGTCGCGATCCGATGCTCCTGGAGTGTGGCAAGATGAACCCAAAGTCCCATGGCCAAGCACCCTGTTCTTATAGGTTTTTTTCTTTGTTGAAGCCTATGGATTTTGCTGTGTCAGTTTGTGACAGGTTACTTCTTAATTGGTGTAAACATTCCAATACACCTCCGAGAGGGTCATCCTGTCCTTTGTTCCAATTTAATCAATTGTCCTTAGGGGTGCCAGCCTTCACCTCAGGGTTGTCAATCTGCCCTTCATTATGGATGCGCATATATGATTCTTTGATGTCCTTTAAGTCTCTTCCCTCCTTCTTCCTTGACTCTGGCTATAACAATGGCCTTCACACCTTATCTTTTCCTGATGCATACCTTCCTCATTCACACAAACAGATTGAGAATACAAACAGTAGTATTTTATATCGAGCAAAAGGGCATTGCAAATTAAACCTTGCTACGTTTTACAATCAATAACCAAGACAATTTACATTGAGACCCAGGCCTTCAATGTTCCTCTAATCTACTTAACATAGACACAATAGAGAATCCTGTCTCTTACTTACTAAAACCTTAAAACAAAGAAATGTATATTTAACTAGAGTGCCTATATCGTAATACATACAGGAAACCATAGTAGACATTATAACTTATCCTAAAACAAAAGGGTGACCATAATCAGTCATAAGGATTGTTCTGGTCTGTCATTCCTTTCTGCTATTCAAAAAGGGTGGCTGACAGGATGAAATCAAATCATACATTAATTCTCATAGTACATTATAAAATCCAGCTCCTACACCATCTTGTCACTCTCACTATCTCTGTCAAGGGAGATTTGTGGGGAGGAAGGGCTTTTGTCATGCCGTGGCAGCCTGCACTAGGCAATGAGTCTCTTTTATAATGTTCACATTTCAATGGTCAGTAAATCTTACTGGCTGACATGGCAAAGGATAACAAAGACATCCATAGCGGGTTAGATACTGGCTGGCTTTTATGAGGAAGAACCTCAACTCCTCAAATGGCCTATGAAAGAGCCTCACAAAATTGCAGCCCCTCCACTTAGGGGAGTGAAGGGTGACAATGGAGATGCTCCCCCAGGAGCCTATGGGCAGGGAGTAGTCAGAGCCATGGTTCTGCCCCCATCCCCTTTTCTTTACACACATGCCAGCCAGCTCTGCTGCCTGGCAGCACAAGAGGCGAATACGAATCCCTCTTCGAGAGATACAGTATCTAATGTCAAGCTCTTTGAGGCACTCTGCCTCTCAAGAGCAGAATGCCTCCTGTGATTCCCTTGGGTAATGCAGCTCCACACCGCACCAATGCAGGGCTCCGTCTAGCCCAAGGAGGAAAAAAGTACAATATAAATTAAAATCTGTCTTGAAAATGTCCTCAAATCTCTTTGGGCCACTTCCAGAAACAGAAGAAAACAGCATCCGAGTATTCCAAGAAAATAATCAAAGAGAAAGGGGAAAAAAAGACAAGCTGACTATTAGATGCTTCCAAACTGATATAAAATAAACCACCACCACATATTAGAAATGACTGCTCACAGTCAAAAAGAGCTTGTCTGCCATAAGATTGTTCTCAGATCCATCAAAACATTCGTCATTCAACTTCTCTCTCATTATTCACTTGTGTCATAAGAAAAGCTTTCACATCATAATTGAAAAAACAAACAGCTTCCCATCTGCAAACAGTCTGAGCTTAGTGGGGAAAATGGATGGAAGCAGTTGTACCAACAAATGTGAACTCTGATTTAAGCTTCAGTCGTTTTTCCTGTGGATTTGTGGAGCTCTAACATCATCTGGGAACATACACGTTTGTTTGTTTGTTCTAAGGCTATGACAAGTTGTCTCTCCTTCTCCATACTTTACACACAATCCTTTCCTTCTCTATTGTAGAAAAGTGACTTTCAGTGCATGCCAAAGAGTAGCAGATTTTGAAGTAGAATTCAGAGAAAAGAATTTAAAAGTCATTTGAAAAATGCTTTAGCAATCTTCAAAAACGCTCCTAATTTTTTCCAACAATAAAGTTTATTGCAAAAATCTAATTGCTCTGATTAGCCCAATAACATGATATTACAAAATTTAATAATCTTTTCCAAGACCTCTAGATTTCTCTGCAGTATCTCTTTTAACAACTCCCTTAAATGGTCTGAGAGCTATCAGGTTATATTTATAATTCAATATTTTCCCTCTAACTTCTTAACATTTTCTTAGCTGTTTTAACCACCACATAACCTAATTTACTATCAAATAAATCAAAACATGATTCTGAGATCTGATTAGCTGGCAAACTGTATTAAGTAATACATTATAGGATGAGGGGATAGAGCACCTCATTATGTGGTTTCTATTGATAATGGAGTAATTTACCTGACTGGGCCAACTTTGGGCAATTTATTGAGTACTATGGACTAAATTAAAAGGTACATCTAAACTGACGAGGGATATGAAAGCTGAGACTCAATCACATTAATCCAGGAGCTTTAAGAAAAACATCAAATACTGCAAGATTAGTGATAAAATCACAAGAGTTGGGAACACTGTTGGTGCCGTTTACATGCCGAGTGGGCTGGAAGAGAAGGTACAGGAGAAAAAATAACTAATGAGAGGATGTAATAAATAATAGTCACTCTAGATTTGCTGTATAAATACATACATATGTGGCATGATTTTCAGAGCACCCATAAGTTCCATTGACTTAAATTAAAATTGTGGATGCTCAACACCTCTGATAATCGGGCTAATGATAAACTAAAAGTATACGGGAATACATACCTGGGTTTTTTAGGCAGAAATGCACCCAACTATTCTATCCTAAAAGAAAAATAGAGGCATAATTGTGGCCTACTTGGGACTGGAGTGGAGCAAGAGGGTAAAGTCACGGTTTGCCTTTTGGCTTTCAAATAGAGAAAACCCCAGCAATGCAGCCTAATAATTTATACTGATAGAGTACAAAAAATAAATCAGAGCAGGACCTCATTTAGCCAACAGAAAGCCCTGTCTTCAAGGGGGAAAGGGACACGAACATGCTATGATTTTTTACTGCCTGCTCCTAGTCCCTTCAGCAGCTATTCCTCTCTTAATAGTTGATGTTTGAGCTCACTGCCCCTTTTAGGTTACTCGACCAGCTCAGCAGCAAACAAATGCAACGTTATACTCCTCAGTAACCTCCCCTCTCTCTTCCCAGCAAGAACATGCAGCTGAGAAAACAACTCCAAACAGAGCTCTAAATTTCATGACAGGATTTCTCACAAAGATTTCTAGCACTTCAGGTCTTCAGCTGGGTGAGAAAGAATCCAGAAAAGCATTTCTCATGGCATTTCAGCACCACCACTTCCAGATGAGATTGGAAAGGGAACAAGTTAAGGTGAAAGGGTTATCCATAGAATGTGGAATGTCCTAAAGGGTTCCTCTGTGAGAACAGAACAAAGGTTCTGATCAGTTCTTTTACCTATTATCTCTTGCCAACAAATAAAAAACCTCAGGCACTGCCCAAGGAAGTCACTGCATACAAAATCCTTTTAGCTTGCTGTTCCTGTCACAGAGAAAGTTGTGCCTGTAAATTTCACCTGACTGAAAATACATCACAGCTCTGACAACAGAAATGATAAACCGACCTTTGGCAATGCTCAGAGTACACCAGGACTGCAAAACTGCAGGAAAGCAAAACATACTGGCAAGAAAAATAAAGGCAGACTGTCAAGAACGTCATGTCTTTCATCACAAAACCACAGGATACTGTAGCCTAGGTCTCTCCCTATCGATTAGGGGCCCACATAAGGGAGACTACATTACTTAAGTTCAGAATGGCAGCGACAAGAAAGGGCAGGGGGAGCAGCCACTCTGCATCTCCTAGGTGCCAGGGAAGGGTCTCAACCGCACCCCTGTATCAGCATGGAGTGGGCCAGAGGAGGGGAATGCAAAATCCTCATTTACATGGTCTCAGTGCCCCAAAACTGGCATGTAGGGGGTTGCAACCCCAAAGCCAGGATTGGAGGGTGAATAGCATCCCTCCACCTCAGCTAAGTCCCCTATACAAATTGGGAGCATACAAAAGGATGGATTTCAGTCTAACAGAAAATCAAAAGACAAGGAGTCTTCTTTGTATTCTATCAATATTTTTCAAAAATCAGCACTCTCAAAACCAGCCCAGTTTGCCCTAGGAAAGCCTAGTGCATTGTGGCAAATTACATGACCTTTTATTCCTATATAGATCTATATATAGGCTTTTACCATTTGAGCAGGATGGTTGCTCTTCTCAGAAGACCCATATTGTCTTGCATAACTCAGTGGTCACCTGTGGCAATGATCAGGGGTTATTTATATGTAGATTACGGGCTAAAAATGTTTGACCAAATTCTACTCTCACAGTTACAACTCTGAAACCCTAATGCATGAATGCTGTGTTGGCATTTTGCAAAGACTTTCCTTAAGGGAAACCATCCGGGGTGCATTTATTGTGATCACACAAGAGAAGAAGGGGAAATCAACTGCAATGAAGGCAGAATTGGCCTGGTATATTTATTGGTGAATTACTAGAAAATATATGCAAATTGAGTGCTACTTATTAAGAAATAAGGATCAAAGATTCCAGCTAAAGGAAATCACCTTCCAAAATAATCTGTTTCAGAGTAGCAGCCGTGTTAGTCTGTATCCGCAAAAAGAACAGGAGTACTTGTGGCACCTTAGAGACTAACAAATTTATTAGAGCATAAGCTTTCGTGGGCTACAACCCACTTCTTCGGATGCATATAGAGTGAAACATTGAGGAGATATATAAATAATCTGTGTGGCTGCCATGGAAACTCCATTTTTTAGTAACTAAGGGCCAGATCCTCTTCTCTTCTGCAAGATGTGAAGGTCATCAAAAAGGGAGGGGGAAAGGGAGGAAAGCCCCCAAAACCAACTGAAAAGGAAGTGCCGCAGTTCCACACCATGTTTTCTGGATCACCTGAAATCTCCGGAAGCTTCTTCATGCAAACACCTGATCATTAGAGACTGGCAATTTGGAAGGCATGTATCTGACCTAGGGTTTGGAACTGGGGACTATCTGCCCTGTACAGCCTGATCCCATGCCAGTCTAGAGGATTTCCCTGTGAAAGTGTATACTGGAGTTAATATTGCTTCAAGCAACACCAGCTCCATGCTTAATTCCAAACCTCCCTCAGGGGGTGCAGACACAGCAGCGGGAGCCAGCAGAAGCCTGGTTGAGAAATAGACAGTAAATAACTTACATGTCAGTCCATTATAAGTAAAATAGACTATTATAAAACCAAATTGTTTGGCATACCAGCATTGTGCCACTAGGGGACATAAATGGAACATTTGAAAATGATCAGGGAACATTCAAACCAGCTACGGTAATGGGAATAAAACCTGCAACAATTGCTACATGGGAAAGGATGTTAAGTCTTACTATGCATGTGATAGAAAAGCTCCCTAAATTCTGTGCTAGGTAAAGGAAACAGCTAGACATTGGGCCCAATTTACTGCTAATGGTTTAGCAACCTACAAGAATGAATTACATCCCCCTGCACCAGCAAAGTCCCCAGAACCCTTCACAGAGAGAGAGGGCAGGCATTTTTTCCCCCAATGCCCTCTCTGAGCGTTCCCCCTGGAAGAAGCAGGTCCATTCCCACCAGGAACTCTGCAGGCAGGAGATGCTGATGGGAAGCATTGAATCAGTGTGCTCACTAGCTCCCCTGGCTAGCGCCCCCTACTTTCTGAGCAGCTCAACCTCCCTTTGCCCCAAGGGTTTCCCCAGTATCTGATGCAACAGAGGTTTCAGATTTTGCACTGCCACGGCTTGCCCTCCACAGGCAGTGGATTTTTTGCTTCAGGGGGGCCTTCCAAAGGGACTTAATCTAGTGAAAGGTGGCATAGACCCATGAGTAGATCTAGCCCAATAGCCAAAGCTTCATTCTCTCTAATACATTTATCATATCTATAGCCCTCCCACCCCCATCTCCCACTGCTCTCTTGAGCAGCATGCTGCAGGCCTGCCCTAGTGCTGCACAGGAAGGAGTCTGAGGGGACAGAGACTCCCTATCTATGCCCTCTTATCACATTTCCCCAGAGGACAGGATTTTGCTCAGTGATTCTGACTCGTTCATGATTCCTTCAATGTGCAAGTCCATCGCCTAAACTCTAGCTGACAAAAAATTGTCTCCACATCCAAAACATAACGACTTGTTATAGAAAAATAGAAATATTCTGTGCAGCCTTATAATGTGAGAAAAATCCATCTTGGCATTCTAGTGACAGAGCAGTTGGGCTTTGCTCTCTAGGTTTGCGATGTCTTCTTTCTGAGGTTATTACGTTTTTTAGCTGAGCGTTCTATTTAGGCTCTTACTAAATGCTTTGCATATTTTCTTGCTTTCAGTAACTGAAGGAATTAGATCAGCTTTTTTTAATGCCATATCTGCTTGTTTGTTTGTTGATCACTTCCTTTTCCTGTTATGTGTATTCCATGAGGTCATTCCAGATATAGCTAAATGGGTCATTATTCCATATGTTTATTTACTATGTGTGTTTTAGACCTTTTGTGTGCTATTTTTTACTTGTTATCCATCATTATACGTATTTATCTTCCTGTAACATATGGAGCAGTGGGATGGGATATATATATATGGAGTCAACAGATGGTGAGATTCTGTGTGATTAATATGTTCTCATAATTTTATTGTCTCTTTTAAAATGTTCTATTTGTAAAGTACCATTACTTTTCTCAGACCAATTCTCTGTACGCTGTTAAACAAAATTAAAAAGATCAGTGTTTGGTTTCGCTGTTTCTCTTGCTAGTGCCTGGTGTTATTTGTATCAGAAGTGAGTCATAGATTGAAGGCCAGAAGAGGTCACTGTGATCATCTAGGCTGACCTCCTGCATAACACAGGCCCCAGAATTTCACTCAGTGATTTCTACAATGGAAGGAACTGTTCTTCCTCACTCCATAAATGAACACTTAAAAATATTTTGCTGTTCAATTTCAGGTTGGAGTCACTATGAAACCAATACAAATATTTTAGAAGATGAAACAATAACTCTTAGTATTACATTATAACAATTGCAGAAGAAAGGGTGTTAGTAGCTATGGAACTAGCTTGACGCCAGTGTGGGAGTTGCCAGTAAAGACAAGCAGTTATACAGGTTTTCACATGTTCTGAGCCCAGCAGTTAGCCAATCAGAACTCAAGGGAGAATGGAGGCAGATATTATATACATAGAGCTGCAGCTGATGGAAACTCCCATTAGGCTCAGTTGAATGACAAACAACAAAAGACCAGAAAGACATGGCTTGCTGTTAGGGCTAGGTCTCCAAACCTGTAACATTTTGGCTAGAGGTGAGTGTTATGCCAGCATCTATCTATTAGGGAAGGCCCTATAAAAATAATGTAGCATTCACTATGGAGTATTTTATGGACTTACAGCAGTGATACTCAGACTGAGGCTTGTGAGCCACAAGTGGCTCTTTAATGTGTCTCCTGCGGCTCTTTGCAGCACATGATATTAAAACACTGATTTAATTATTAACCAGTCAGGATGCTTTTACTATGTTATTAACCAATTGTAGTTGATAAAATAATAATACTTGGTCAGTCATTTTTCTGTGAGAATAATTACCGTATATACTCGTTCATTAGCCCATTTGTTTATAAGCCGACCCCCCAAAATGGATAGGTAAGAATAGCAAAAACTGTATGACCCTTTCATAAGCCGACCCTATATTTCAGGGGATGGAAAACTTTGGCTCCTGGCCCTTCAGGGTAAGCCGCTGGCGGGTTGGGACATATTGTTTACTTGGAGTGTTCACAGGCACGGAGCCCCTCAGCTCCCAGTGGCCGCGGTTTGCCATTCCCAGCCAATGGGAGTTGTGGGAAGTGGCGCCACTTTCCGCAGCTCCCATTGGCTGGGAACGGTGAACCACGGCCACAGGGAGCTGAGGGTCTCCATGCCTGCAGATGCTCCAGGTAAACAAAACGACAATGTATTAGATATTCAATTCAATGATTCCATAAAGTTTAAAATCATCAAATTTTGGTGTAGACCCATTTATAAGCTGACCCCCACTCTTTGATGTGTCACTTTTTTACCAAAAATATTTGGCTTATGAACGAGTATATACATATAGTAAATGAAATAAGGAATTCACCCTACTGTGACTCTTTTGAGTAATGTTGATCACTAATTTGGCTCCTGAACCACTGAGATCTGAGTATCACTGACTTAGCGGATGCTCTGTGATGAGGGCCTAATGACTACTGAGTATATGAAGGTTATAGTTAGCTATCAGCTAGTTGCTCGTATTGGGATTCTGTCTCAGTTCATAAGAAAAAGAGGTGGTGCTCACTGATATGAGAGTTTGTAACTCCCTTGTTTGATTCAACTGGCTTGTGGCAGAAGGGCAGTGATCTATAGAATGGGAGGATTATGTTGTGTGCTGATATCTCAAAAATATTAACATTTGGTCTGAAGGCAAGATTCCTTCAAATCAGACAAACTAAGGAGAAGGAGTCATTAATTTGCACAGGACTGAGTGCTGGTAAAAGGATTCCCAGATCAGAGTTTTCTGGTTTCTGGAAAATCAGAAGTATCTAGCTATGGTTTCAATGGGCCCTAAATACCTTTAAAAATCTGACCCCATGTTCAATATTTCTCTTTGATAGTGACTCGCAGCCATTCATTAGACCTAAATTCAGTATTTAAATGCAATGCCCTGAGTTTTAGTCTGTAATGTTGTGATGGGTTGGATCACAGAAACCCCCTTGGGAACTGCCAACTGCTGTGCCAAGACTACTTCTGCCCCTGCTTTCCCTGCCAGCTTGGGACTCCAGCACCCTGTCTTTTTGAGCCAGACACGCCCGTCTGCTCCAACACAGACCCAGGGTCTGAACCACGTCCCCTAACAGCTGTAGGCTTTAACTGAAAGCAGCTTACAGAAGTGTTCCTGTCTTTAACACACAGATGTCCAACTCCCAATGGGGTCCAAACCCCAAATAAATCCATTTTACCCTATATAAAGTGTATACAGGGTAAACTCATAAATTGTTCGCCCTCTATAACACTGATAGAGAGATATGCATAGCTCTTTGGGCACCTCCCCCCCCCTAGGTATTAATACATACTCTGGGTTCATTAATAAGTAAAAAAGTGATTTTATTAAATACAGAAAGTAGGATTTAAGTGGTTCCAAGTAATAGCAGACAGAACAAAGTGAATTACCCAGTAAAATAAAATAAAACACGCAAGTCTGAGTCTAATACAGTAAGAAAATGGAGTACAGATAAAAACCTCACCCTTAGAGGAATTCCAGTAAGCTTCCTTTTACAGACTAGTCTCCTTCTAGTCTGAGTCCAGCAATCACTCACACGCCCTGTAGTTACTGTCCTTTGTTCCAGTTTCTTTCAGGTATCCTTGGGGGTGGAGAGGCTCTCTCTTGAGCCAGCTGAAGACAAAATGGAGGCGTCTCCCAGGGGTTTAAGTAGACTCTTTCTTGTGGGTGGAGACCCCCTCCTCTCTCCTATCCGAAGTCCAGCTCCAAGATGGAGTTTTGGAGTCACATAGGCAAGTCACATGTCCATTCATGACTCAGTTTTTACAGGCAGCAGCCATTGCTTACCTGCTACCTTGAACGTCCTCATGTAGACTTCTTATATGGATTGGAGCCTCCCAAGATCCAGTGTCCCTTAAGTGCTTCTTGATTGGGCACTTAATTTGCACATTCTTTTCTCAAGAAGCTGGCTAAATGCTTTACAAAGGCTACATAAAAATCAAGCCAGTACACAGTCAATATTCATAACTTCGAATACAAAAATGATACATGCATACATATAGGATTAATAGATTCAGTAGATCATAACCTTTACAGAGATATGTTACATGGCATATGTAGCATGAAACATATTCCAGTTATGTCATATATACATTCATAAGCATATTTCCATAAAGCCTTATGGGGGCACCATCACAAATGTATTAGAATTCTGGCCTGTGCTCCAGCAAAGAGTTAAACTTAAGTGAAGGAAAAGAAGTGGAATAGCAATTGTACATAATTTACTCTAATATCCTCATTATTTTCATGGTTGATGGTTATGTATTGACCACATTGTTCCATTTATGCAAGCAATTTTATCACATACAAACTGCACACTCCATAATTCTAGAACTGCAGCATAAACATTGTTTCCCAAGAAGAATAGCTTCGGCTGTTAAATTATATAATGGCAAGTATTAAGAATGCAAATTTTACAAAATGTAAGAAATTTAAGCTTAAAGATAAAATGCTTCTCTTGCACATTGCCTATCAGTCTGCCTACTGTGCCAGTGCAAGGGGAATACCAATGAAACAGGCACAGTTTTAGATATGATTCATTTAAAGGTAGAGGTAAGATCAAAGAAAACAGATGTTTTCTTCCCTCTAGACACAAATCTTGACTGTGCTCTATCTGTATGCTGAGGAAGGGGGATGTTCACTACTTTTTAGATGTTAATTAGAGATCCTTCCTGTGCTTCAATCAGACACCAACCAGTTATTTCTCTCTTGCTCGCTCACTAACCCTCTCTTTTTTTTCCTGTTCTTTGGCCTATATTATTCTTTGCTATCCCACAGACTTGTAACCACAATTAAATTCATATTTCTATACACATAGTTTGATGATTTCTCCAACAGTAACTGGTCCTTTGGCTTTTTTTCCACCCAGCATTTTCCAAATGCTGTTTCCTGTCCACAAAAGTTATTTCTCTGATCTTCTCCTTCCCTTTTGCAATGGTTTGCAAGGAACCAACATTCCTTCATGAACCATTCATTTCTCACCTCTTGACAGTGGACAAAGAAGCATTCCTAAAGGAGCATGTTCTGCCCAGGGCCGGCTCCAGCCTTTTTGTCGCCCCAAGCAGCGAAGAGGGGGGTAAAAAAAAAAAAAAAAAAGATAAAGCCGCGATCAGCGGCACTTCGGCGGCTGCTCTACCGCACCACTTCATTCTTCGGTGGCCGGTCCTTCCCTCTGAGAGGGACTGAGGGACCCGCCACCGAATTGCCACCAAAGACCCGGATGTGCTGCCCCTTTCCATTGGCTGCTTCCTGCGCTGGTGCCGGCCCTAGTTCTGCTCTCATATTCACACGGTGGATCTCAACTCTGATCAATCCACAGTACAGATATAAGAGGCTGAGTCCCGGCACCCTCAGGCTTGGCAGTTCATAGCCCTGGCACCTCTGGGCTTGCTGCATCAGTTATGAATGTAAAATAATTGCTTGAGCCAGCACCTAACTGAGCTGGCACCTAATTGCTCGAGCCCCAGCACCTCTTTCATTGCAAATTAAGCACTGGGAGAAGGTTACCTGTATGTAGGACCAGCAGAGACAAATTATGATTTATGCAGGCTGGGTAGAATTCTATTCTCTGTTACGTAGGTGCACTTGCATGGAAGAGGTAGGGAGTAGCTTCTCTAAAGAACACATGGCCTACAGAAAGGAATACGGTGGAGTGCAGAGTGCTGTTCCTAGGTCTGTCGCTGCCTAGCCTTTATTTCACCAGCTCCTCTCCTGTTTCCAGTTCAGAGTCAAAATGGGCCACGTTCTGGTATCCTGCCAACATTGGCAAAGTAAGACACTGCTCAATGGTCCCATTAATTTTAATGGAGATTAACTGGGGTACACCACAAAGTTGATAAGCAATGGCAACATAAAGATGCTTAAAGCTAAAATTACAGCTGATATAGTAAAAGATGCAAAGTTGCGTAAAAGTTGCGTCTGACGAAGTGGGTATTCACCCACGAAAGCTTATGCTCCAATACATCTGTTAGTCTTAAAGATGCCACAGGACTCTGTTGCTTTTTACAGATCCAGACTAACACGGCTACCCCTCTGATAGTAAAAGATGCTTCCAATGCTAGATGAATAGATAAAGATTCTCTAAATAAAACCTCCTGCTTTAGTTGAGGAAGAAAGGACTTGAGTTACATATTAAGACATCTTTCTTTTGCGTTCCATAGAACTGATAATAGAGTGCCTAGCACATTTCAGGCACTACTGCAATACACATATATAATGATATTAAAATAGAGCTGTTACTGGTTTTATATATTTTTCTGCAATGCTTATTACCTATAAAGATAGCTATATCTGTATCCAATTCAAGATGATTACAACATGAACACAGAAGAGCTGAGAAACACTTGTGTTTCTAAACAGCTTACCTCTTCAAAAAGAACAATGTTTATTGAGATAAGCAAAGTAAGGGTGGTTGTTTTAGATCACTATGACTAATGTTAAGAAACAGCTGGCAAGTAATATTAGGTAATCACATACACAGGCTGCAAACTGGGAACATTATGCCTAACATACCTACTATAATTTTATTCCCCCTCCCCATTCATTTATTCAAAGCTGCAGCTGGGATACTGGCTTTCGTACATCAGAAACCATTAGGAAAAGCAGCATGAATCATCATCTTTTGCTTGTATTAGTTTAACTTAGTCACTCAAGTGCACTTCTTCTAGGACAGTAACAATACAAGGAAAATGTGTTGTGGGGTTTTTTTCCCTGAGATTTGTGATTTATATGGACTCTAGAATTCCTTTCATTTCAGCTCATAACGAATGAAAAGCAGCCAGTTCAATGATGATAATATTTCTTCTATCAAGTATTTATATTTAATCGATCCATTTCCTGAACATTTCTGATTGGTCTGTCTTTTAACAGTTTATGCAGAATATAAGTAGGAATTCGATTTTTGTTTTTTGATCATTTTGATGACCAATACTGATGTTTATTTTTAAGCGTTTTTTTCAATTATCTATTTACATTTTCCTAATTGCAGAAAACACGGGGGGGGGGGGGTCGTCAGTCAATGGGGAGTCAGACCACAAATATTTACTGATAGTAGACATAGATTCAAAAAGTTAAAGCTTTATAGCTGTTATAACACAAATTGTGAACATCACATGTCAAAATACACAAAGTAAATATCCTTAAATCACACTCTTATAAGTTCCCAACAGCATTTTTCTTATTTTGCAGATCTGTACATTTTTATTATCAATCTGAATGTTTTTTCGTCAGTTTGCGTCTGTATGGTGAAATCAGCATTTATTGACATTTAATGATAAAAATTGAATCCTTCCAAATGTAACTACAAGTTATTTCGCCTGACTCTGTGACTTTTGTAGGCTTCGGGTGGCATCTCAATCTACTGAAATCCTGAATACAGTAATATATGATCATACTGAAAATATGGGCTTTTTCAGAACTAAAGGAGGAGGCAACTTCATTGTTGTTTATTTGTTGAAGGAAATTGGTGGGATTTTGAAAAGTGACTAGGAGCACAAGTCCAATTGCAAGTCAATGTGAGCTGTGCTTGTTAAATCACTTAAGTGCTTTTGAAAAATCCCACCCAATATCTCAAACCTAATTTAGGGTTTCAGCAGTGACATATTTGTAAGGTCTCCAGTTCTTTACTGTGGGCTTGGTGTAAACTGGTGAGAAGGCTTGTGCTTTTCAGGATAATGTTCCATTGGTCCGAACAACAGATATGTTGGGAATGGGAGAGCGTAAAGAAGTTCACTCACCACAGGAGCACCTCCTCATGGTCAAGTCTGGGAATTAGCATTTGCCTCAGCTGGCACCCCTTTCCATCAGTCGCTCCATCACTGGGGTGGTCTCTCTTCCTGCAACTTGGCCATCAAGCCAGGTTACACTTTAATCCACCACTTCTGGGGTAAGAGAGAGTCCAACCCAGCCACAGTCCAGTGACTTTACAGCAGGTCTTCCATCTATCTCTGGGCTCCCTGTCTGGGCTCCTTACACCCCACTTTCCTCAGCAGCTGGTAGGGAAACCCAGGCCCACCCTGTACTCTGGGCTCCAGCCCAGGGACCAGGTAGGTGGCAGCAAAGGGCTACTCCCTCAGACGCTTTGCTGCCTCCCTGGACCACTTCCTATATCTTCTATTCCCCACAACAGTGACTGCAGACTCTCTCCCTGCAGCCCTTTTGTACTGCAAACTCCCTGGCTTTATAATCACCACCAGCCCCTCCCCAGCTGGCCTTCATTATCAATTATGCCTGGCTTGCTCTCTCTCTCACAAGTGCTGCCAGATATAGTAATTGACCTCTCAGGCCCACATGAATCCCTTTGGGGCCCGAGTCACCCCATCAAATAGAGAGAGAGTCTGACTCCCTCCATCCTGACCACAGACAGTGCTCTTGCTACTTCAGCATTCACCCTCTTTAGAATAAATTCTGCCAAATTTACTTCACATTATGCCAGTTTATTTCCACTGACTCGGAGATTAAACACTGTCACTCTGCCATCATCCATCATTTGTTAGTTGACATAAGGTTATCATTTTTCTTTCCACAGAAAACTTATATTTGAGAGCAGTCTTAAGTCCCAGTCACAGCCCTGGACAAGCTTACCAGGCTGCTGTGTTTGGCCCCACATGATGGATCTGTGTGATTTTAAGCTCCCCTGGTTCTGGGTAGGCTCCAGTCACTGTCTCTTTCTTTGGCCTCTAGGCTCACTCCCTGGACACAGAGTATCTGGTACCCCTTCTCTGAAGTGGGCAATCGCAGTCCAGCTGCCCTAGCCCCAAGACCAGGGTTGAACTCCAGAAGACAGCCTAGGAGCTTAAGCACATCCTTTCCAGAGCTCCACTCTCATGGGTACTCTGCTTTCTACTTTAACCCTTCAGGGACGGTTGGTAGTTGAAGCAAGACCTTGCAGAGGGATTTCTAAACCAAACACTTCACTTTTACACAGCATAACGGATACACAAATCCATGCAAAATAAGAAACCCTATATGCAATTCCTTACCTCAGTTTCCTCACCACTCAAGTGTTCTTTGGGATTTGGTTAGTGTTCTTTCAGAGTCTCGATTCTAGGGTCCCCTCTCTTGGACCTAACTCTTCCACCTTGGAGTCTCCTCTCCCTCCTGCCCCAAGCTCCCTTTTTGTTTCCTCTAGCTCAGAAATCATGTTCCCTCTTTCCTCTGCCCCTTCCATTGCTGTATTTTTAAAAGGTTCTTTGTACCTTCTCCTGGTGTTTTGTTTGTTTTTTCCATTCTCCTCTCTTCTGCAGACAAGCTGGAGAGAGCTGGTTTTACCTAAGTTGCAACCACTGCATGGTTCTGATAGGACAAGCCTTATTCAGCTGTTTGTCCTTTACAACCATCCCATTCAGAGAGAGACCCCCAGGCGCCAGTCCCCCTCACCTTGCCACAAGTAGTATGGTGCAAAAATACAGTAAAGACAACCATAAGGCATAAACGTACTGAGAGTTCATAACATCAAAAAGAATTCATAAGCTGTACATAGAGGGGTCCCCCAAACAATCACTGTCCCCAAGATAAAAATGTGCACAAACCCTACGCAGGCACCTAGTCAGGGGAAAAGGGATTTTCACAGAGAGGGCTGGGCCTGGCCAGACTCAGGATGCAAAATGGGTATAGGCAAATAACACAGTCATTGGCACAGGCACCTTCATCCTATTTTCAAAACTGTAGGATGACCTCACAGGCTAATTTAGGTAGTTGCCAGGAGGCACAGGAGGAGATTGTCTCTGTTTGGACATCTGTTACACCTCAAAAGAGGTAGAAGCAGCTGGTGAGACCACAGAAGGACAATGAACAAGTATTAAGATTGAGCTTGTGCCATCAGACCATGTAGAAGTTCTCTGCTGTGGCACAGTTCCCATCTGTCAGCACAACCCACATCTCCCAGAGGGCCCCTGCACTGCATAAGGTGGCCTGCAAACCATCAGAAAATCTGTTTGCCCATGGACATGCTGGCTGTCTGAAGTACCAAGAGGATTTCACTGCTGTGATGACCCAGAACCAGGGGCCTGGTGCAACTCCTTCATCCTAGAGCACTCATGACTCCCAAGACTGAGATGAGAACAAAATCCAGGCCAGCCTGCTGCTGGGTGAATGATGCCAAAGCACCATTTGCATCTAAACACATATGTATTTGTACAGTCCCTCAGTGTCTTGCCAGAGTAAATCCTTTCATTTACAAGACACAGAGGCTTCTCCTGCCCCTTGGACTCTTCCAGTCCATTCCCAGACTCCTGCAGAGAACTGTAACAGGGCCTAAAGAATCACCAGCTCTATCAGCAGGAGAGCCTTTGGCATCCTCGAGACACAGATCAGGTGTCTCCACCAGGCTAATGGGACACCGGTATGTAGCTTGGCGAGGCATCGCTACTCCTAAGAGCCGATGCAGTCACTCCTCACAGAAGTCTGTGACATTTCCCCTCCCCCCACCGCCCCCATTTTTTCCAAATTCAAAACTTTGACATTCCAAAAATTGTGAGCAATTCTATAGTTGGTTGGGAAAAATGTCAGCGCAGGAGATGGGTGCGATGGGAATTTCACCTCAGTGACAGGGAGGTTGTCATGGAAATAGGGGCAGGGCAGAACATTAGTTTCTGCAAGCAATTATCATTGATCATATCTTACTCTAAGCTTATGTAATCATGATGGCAAAATACTCCCCAATTCACTTTTCTGTCTCGGTCATGACATCAGCAGGCAGTATCTCTTTCAAAAGTTCCAGAGTGATCTTATCTGGACATGTACAGAGCATCTAGTCCAAGAGTCAACAGTATGAGCATGGCTCAGCATTCAAATCAGGGGTTTCTGTCTGGATGTTTCCATTCAGTGTATGGCTCCCACTATCTGACTGGAAAGAGAAGTTGTGTAAGGCCTTACCTTGCCCTAATCCCCATTCTCTCCCACCTTCCCTAACTCCCAAAATCCCATTAAAAGGTGGGAGAACACCAGGGGTGAAAGTAAAATTGAGCTCTTACCAGTATGGAGGCCGGTTCTGCCCCCTACCCGGGAAGGGGCAGGGCCTCGGGCGGAAGGGACGGGGCCAGGGGTCAGCATCCCCCAGCCAGCCCATCTGTGCTGCCTGGCCCGCACTGCCCGGGGCTCAAGCGGTGATGTAAAGAGCCTGGGTCTCCAGCCACTGCCACGGTAGCGGTGGCTGGAGCCCTGGGCCCTTTTAAATCACTGGCCCTTGGGCAGCTGCTTTCCCTCCACCCCCATTGGTGGCCCGGGGGGGAGGGGCAAAAGGGGCAACAACGGCAGTGCTTTAAGCAGGGTCCTTTGCCGCGGCAGCACTTTAATGTCACTGCCCCTTTTGCACCCTCCGTTGGGCCACCTCGGCAGTGCTTTAAAGTCAGCTGTATGGGCCGGTAACGGCGGCCACTTTTTACCGGTACGCCGTACTGGCCTGTATCGCCTTACTTTCACCCCTGGAGAACACTGTAGTTAATATGTTTACTGTGTCCAGAGATGGACACAGTAAACATAGTGTGAAACCAGGAAGGAGTGTTTTTTTCATAGGAAACCAAAAGAAGCTGGTGAAAAAGATACATTGCTGGCACAATGGCAAATTTCATCCTTCACTGTCCTTTGTCCTCCCTGCCACACACATACAGACACACACACGTGACTAAACTGTCTTTAATATTCCCAGATTTCTTCCATCTGTGGCCCAATGATGAGACTTATATTGGGTCCCCATTTCAGTGTTCCTCGCACATAGCTTGCAAAAGAGGTGATTCTCTGAGACTCATGTACCGTGACTGCTACGGGGGAAGGAAGAGAGGCAAGAGTGGGCAGTGCAACTGAATGGCACACAAATCTATTTTCAAAACTCCAGCGATATCAACAGACACAAAAACTGTCTATGCATCCACAAAGAGATGTGTGTTCTCTTTTCTAGCATAATTTTCAGCCAGCATGTGTGCACCTAGGTCTTGGAAAATACACACGGATGAGTCAGCATGTGGCTACAGGTTGAACTATGTGCATGCAGGGATCTTTGAATATTTGGCCCTAATTATTCAAAACTCTGATTTGATTGGCTGAATAGGCCATGTTGGTGATACCAAACCTATGTTCAAATCATTTGCAAGTTACTGTATCACCCTCACCACATTTTCACAATCATCTCATTTAATAATGGGCATCAATATGTGACATTCCAAGCACCAGTTCTACATTTGTTGCCAACGCACAGGCTACGGGGATGGCAAGGTTTCACTGGTCATATTTGCTTCAGTGGCAGAGACCAACTTTTATCCACTTCAGCTTCAAGGACAACTGGCCAGATCGTTGCAGGTGGCTTGCTTTGGTAGAAATACCCTCACAAGATGAAGATACTGACCAATAGCAGTGGTTCAGTTACAATGGCTTTCTCAGTGTGGGCATATTATTAGGATGAAAGACCAACAGAATCCGAAGCACATTTACGAAGGAATACTGTTACAGTCAGTTACCACCTGGTTGCCAAAAGCCTCACTGGTACAATAAGTTCACCAACGATGGACACAGACTGAACATCCAGCCAGACCGCCTTAAAGAGCTAGCTATAGATTGATCTGAGTGATGCTCAATCTGCAGCTAGGCTACGTCCTTTGGGGGTTTGCCTTGATGATAATCAATATGTGAACAAACAGGGGGAAACTATATATTTTTTATTTTCCCTTTTTCAAGTATTTCCCACTATTTTTAACAGCTGTTGCTTTAGGAAGTGTGAGCAATTTTACAAAGCATGACCTAACATCTACCAGAGATATAACACTAATACTACCAAATGGAACATATTATTTTTAGAAACGGTATATAACAATGTAGCCATCAGGTTTTTCTGTTTGGCATGGTAATAGCAAGGACAACCTGCATCATCCATGACATGTGGTTTCTGGGCATTTTCTTTACTGAAAGACAATTCTTTCTTTACTCATACTAACAAACAAAAGCAACTCAATTATACTCATTAATACTCAAAAATGTGTCAGATATCATGTGGGTTATGTGAGTGAGTGTGTTATGTCAATGTTGAATCAATGTGAGCCAAATACCTTTCTCACTGTTTCTAATGGTTTTTGAAGTACATTCCACAGACTTCAACAGCAAGTGCATTCTAGAGCCTGTAGGGAATTTTATTTCAGAAGCCTTCCTCCTCCTCACGTTGTCACATTCAGGGCTGGCCATAGGCATTTTGCTGCCCTAGGCAAAGTTCAGTATATGCTCTGCTCCTCCCGCCCCCTCCCCCCCGTCCATCTATTACAGACCATCTCATGTTTTACTATTGTTATTAGTTTATTTCATTTAACATTTTGCCATTACATTACCCATTAGGTAATGTAGCTTAAATGTACATCTGCTTTGTTCTTTCTTCTCTTTCCCTTTTCCCTTCCTTCTCTCCTTGTTTCCTTCCATTGACTGCATATCTTTTCCTCCCTGTTTTCATTTCCCCTTCAAACTATTCCCCCAGCTATGGAACTCCTTGCCAGAAGAGATAAATCTAAGCCTTCTCCCTGGAACATGCTCCTAGTACACAAAAACTAAAACACTCAAACTCACAGAAGAACAGAGAAATAACACTCTTTTTGAATACTTTGGCATCTAAGGACCAGGAAAAAAATATTACAAATAGGAACCTTAGAAATACCTAGAATTGATTAGATTAGATAGAAAAATATATTTCTATAATGAATCATTTTTCCATCTATCTTCCTTTCTCTGAATCCCATGCTTTTACCTCCCTTTCTTTTACTGTATTATATTCGTTCAGTCATCTCTTCTTTAATCTGATCTTCTCCATCAAGAATTGTAACATTCAAAAATCAGTAGGAGAACACTTCAGTCTCCCTGCACACTCAATAACAGACTTAAAAGTGGCCATTCTTCAACAAAAAAACTTCAAAAACAGACTTCAACGAGAAACTGCAGAACTGGAATTAATTTGCAAACTGGACACCATCAGATTAGGCCTGAATAAAGACTGGGAGTGGATGGGTCACTACAAAAAATAGTTTTCCCTCTGTTGATACTCACACCTTCTTTTCAACTGTTGGGAATGGGCCATATCCACCATGATTGAATTGGCCTCATTAGCACTACAAAAAGTAATTTTCCCTCTGTTGATATTCACCCCTTTTTATCAAGTGGTGGGAATGGGCCATATCCACCCTAACTGAATTGGCCCCGTTAGCACTGACCCCCCACTTGGTAAGGCAACTCCCATCTTTTCATGTGCTGTATATTTATACCTGCCTACTGTATTTTTCACTCCATGCATCTGATGAAGTGGGTTATAGCCCACGAAAACTTAAGCCCAAATAAATTTGTTAGTCTCTAAGGTGCCACAAGGACTCCTCATTGTTTTTGCTGATACAGACTAACACGGCTACCCCTCTGAAACCTGTCACATTGGGACAAATAGACAGAAAGACTGATGGTCACCCTGAAAATTATTCTCCTCCAGATTGAAAACAGAAACAACAACATGTGACTTATGTGACAAATCACAACAAAGTAACATAGGTCAAATATTGAGCATCGCAGACCCACAGTGATTGGTTCACAGTCAAGCTACATATTTTTTAAAACTGAAAAAATCTTATAAAAATTCCATGTGTATGTAATTATTTTAAACAGCATGTTCAGCATCGATATGAAACCACCAGAGGAAAATGTATTCCGGCAGTACACAAATGACACTCAGCTCTACATCACTCATACATCAGTATTTGGCTTCAGTCAATTGCTGTTCATCCAGCTGCTGATCTTACACTTTGGATAACTAGCAGCAAGTTCTGTTTCTGTCTGATATGAAGCAGGGTATGTAAAGCTGCATATCATGGTGTCATCTGCATATTACTGGCATTTCAAGCTGTTTCACAGTCTCTCCTTGTTGCTTCATAGAGATACTGGACATTATCAGGGAGAAGATGGATCCCTGTGGGACTTTACAGATGAGTGCTTTGGAGGTGGAGAGTAGGTGCCCAACATGATTCTTTGGATGCCACCTGAGAAGAATTAGTGCAATCGACTTACCCTCCATGTCTTTGAGACTGGTCAACAGGCATGCATGCATTATTGACTAAATCAAATGCTGTGGAAAGGTCCAACACTAGAAGCATGGATTTATAAGCCTTTATGCAGCCAAGACACCCCCTCATAGTTTGAGACATTAGTACAATCACAGTATTAATAACACCGTCACCACCACACTCTGATATGGTGCTTTTTACCAGTAGATCCATTACAAAGGAGATCACTATCATCTCCACTTTACAAATGGGAAAACTGAGCCACGGAGAGGGGAAGCGATTTGCCCAAGGACACCCAGCCGGCCAGCGGATAAGTCAGGAATAGAACCCAGGTCTCTGGAGTCCCAGTCTAGGGCGCTAGCTGCTAGACCGCACAGCGTTAGCCTGGCATTTCCCTATGCACTGCACTCCTGCGTGTGGTCACACTACTAAATATCTTAACGGTCCCAGTCAACCTCTGTCTGAGGTCACTGTCAGTCCTGGGTTCCAATCTCTGTTGAAAAATACTTGGGTAAAAACACTCTAGCCACAAACACAACGTTTGATTCAATTGGTAATGTAACACATACCTGTGGTTTCCTGTTGTGTGAGAAGTGCACATATTCAAACTCAGTCATGTGTCTCTTTTCCTCTCATATGATTTTGTGAGAATTTGTTGCCCACCCCCTTCCTGTGCAGTAATGTGCATCACTTACAATTCAAGCTATAGAAACATTTTTTGCCTATTTTCAAATGGGATAAATATAAGTGAAGAAGCCAATAAATAAAACCCAAAACCCCACACACAGCACATGTGCAGCATTTAGAGCCAGAGTATGTAAGTAACACAATGGCCTGCACTGTGGATGATGTAAAATCATACCATCCTTTGGGGAAATCAGGAAGCAGTTATTCCTCCTAAGACACAAATCATTCCCAAGCTCCCTGCAGGCCAAACGATGGTGCGCACTGTGCTATCCCTTGGTATGGTGCAACCAGCTCCACAGGCTAATGCAGAGTCCATAATGGACTGGTGAGCAGGATCTCCTCCCTGCCCAGTTTGGGGTGATTTGGAGCTGGAGGGAGGATTAGTCCCTGTCATGGGCGGTGGGTACCATAGGCTGGGGGAGGTTGTGCCTCCCCAGACAGCCAGGTGTGACCCTGCCCATGCTCCGCCCCTAGGCCCCTTGCTTCCACTCTGTGGCCCGGCTCCAGGGGCTGGTGCCACGCTACGCGCCTGCCCTCCTGGCGCTCCAGGGCTGGGGGGGTGGCTCCGGTGGCGCCTCCCGTCCTCCTTCCCAGTGCTCCGGGGCTGGGGAGGCTGGGGTTGCGGCACCACCAGCCCTTCCTTCCAGCACTCCGGGACTGAGGGGGCTGCAGCTGCACCACCCACCCGCCCTCCCTCCCAGCGCTCCAGGGCTTGGGGCACTAGCCTGGGGCAGGGACTGGCAGCCATGGGGGGGGGGGGGGGGCTCTGGGCTCCAGCATGGAGCAGAAGGGGCGGGGCTTTGAGTGGAAGGGGCAGGGCTGGGGGCTAGCCTTCCCCAGCTGGTAATTCACGTGCCACCCATGGTCCCTGTCCACCATTGATATCAGTGACTGGACCTCGGGAAAGGGCCTTGGGGTGAGGGAATGAAAGCTCCTTACATGACCCCCCTCACATACAGGCTAGTGCCAGACAAAATCTACTCCTTAGCATTTAGTTTGTTGTTCTGAGGGATTTTCCTGATAGCTCCAGAAGTGACTATCAATCGCTAAAACATCCCCTCAGACATTTCTAAAGCAGAGGCTTCTCACTATTGTTGTTATTGCTTGACTGAGCCTTCATGGTTTTTCACGCTGTGCTGAAACATAAGCTAAGATTCCCAAGACTGCCGTCTGCTCAAGAAATTATCAAATTATTTCAATTGAATTGGGGACGACCATTACTGTCCAAAATCTCCCAGCTGAGATGGAAAGCAGATTTCTCCTGTACAGAGAGCAAGAAGGCAAATACGTACAAGAGTGTCAATTTTTCGTACAGCTTTTAAGGAAACCATGGACATAATCTATCATAAAGGAAACCAGACTTTAAAACTTAAATACTAAAGATAGATCTCAAGCTCCTTGGCACTCTAGTGACACAATACTGTCACACACTTTTCTTCTTTTGTAAATGTTAGTTATTTTTACAGAGATAAGGTGGGTGAGGTAATACATTTTACTGGACCCACTGCTGTTGGTGAGAGAGACAAGCTTTTGAGCCACACAGATGATACCAGTCAGCTCTGTGGTTTTGGGGAACCAGGGCGCAGTGTCTGGCCTGTCTGACTCATGAGGGACACACACACACACCGGTCTCTGCTTGAACCAAGACTGATCAGAGAAAAGGCTTGCAGAGAGCAGTGAAGGGCGTTCGGAGACACACCTAGACCCCTCCTGACAAGGGTGACAAGATTAAGACATCTTCATTTGCATACAGAATGGAGAGCAGAGACAATTCCCCTAGCCTCATCTGCATGAAAGATGGGACAGGGATTAGAATATAGAATGAAGAACAGAGACCCGCACTGAACTCTGGGACCAGAAAAGCAGGGAAGCACTGCATCATGGGAATCTCTGCTCCAGATCTTAATGAACCTATGCCTACCCACACCCAGCTCAGCAGTGATCAGACCAATTCTAGTAATGAATCCTTGATTGATAGCCAAAATACTGAAGCAGCCTAGTTGCATTGTGAGCTCCCTGGAAGAAAACACCACCCATAGCCAAGAGTGATCAGCTCCTACTGTCTAGCCTAAAGAAAACCCTGAGTCATCAGTTTACTCATAAACAAAGCTTGTGTTCTCCCTTGAACCATTGTTGTTTCTCTACAAAAACCCCTACCCATGTTCAAGTAAGTGTTCTGATGCTTAGATTCAAACTATGGATCGGTTCCACTGGGACTCCATCTTCTCCTGACTGGTCGTGCTGGGGGCTCTGCCTGTCTCCAGCACTCAGGACCCTGAGCTACCACCATCACCTGGGAACCCCAACCAGTTCAAGCCTCATGGAGTGGGTGAGATCCCCCTCTTTCTCTCTCTCTGTTTTCCTTTCTACCTTAGGTATTAACCTTTAATAATGTATGTTATGTTGGTTTAGCCCTCCTTGTGTAGTTATCACTATTATTCAATAAATAACTTTCATGGTTAAGTTGGTTGCTTCTCTCTCTCTTGCTGAACTTTACTCTTTTGTATTTTTAGCTTCCCCCATTTACTCTGCAGCAACGTTTCTTTTACCTAAGCTAAAGGTCCCTGCAGCGCCCAAAATACTGTGGGGTTTGCTCATCAAGTAGGTTACTACCAGTACAATTGTGATGTGAGAGTGGGGATAGGGACATGCTGAATCTGGGACACATAAGGGCTCAGCTTGAAAGTGCTGCTTGACCCAGTCCATTGAGCCCAGGGACATATAAGGGGGTCAGCTTGAAAGTGCTGATTGACCCGGTCCGCTCAGACTTGCTCTGTTAATGTATGTGTGTGTTTGTGTGTTCATCTGGTTCTGGGGCTGGAGAAACCCAGCCCTAGGGAACCTAGATCCTGCAGGATAGCTCCATTGGGAGGGGACTTGCATAAGGGAGAAGTAGAGCTCCATATGAAAACACATGTGACACAAACAGTACATTGATAGAATTACAGAACCCCCCCCTTCCCCCAGAAGAGTAACCTGAATAAATGAGCATACCCCAAAGTAACGGGGAGATCTGATAACACAGAGCTCTGCTTCAGATCTGGGAAAGGTACTCAAAATGTCATAGCTAAATGCAAGGTGGAACAGATTGTTTAGCATAAGTAATTAGAGCCTATTCTATTCAAAGTAGAGTGGCCTATTAACACCTCTGCAGATATAGGACAAAAATGGGGGGTAGTGGGTTACAGATTGTTGTCATAAGCCATAAATCCAGTGTCTCTGTTCAGTCCATAATTTTTAGTGTCTGGAAGAGTTATGAATTTAAGCTCCTGCTTGTCTTTTGAAAGTGTTTTGCAGGTTTCCTTTGAAGATGAGGACTGGTCAGATAGAGTGATGGCTTTGTGAAAAATGTTCACCCACAGTGATGTGATGTTTTAGCCTTTTGTCATTTTCCTGTGTGAGTTCATTTGAGAGCATAGTGATTGTCTGGTTTCACCCACATAGTTGTTATTGGGGCATTTAGTGCCCTGGATGAGGTACACCCCATGTTGTGATAGGCATGTGTAGGATCCATGGATCCTGAAAGGTGCATTGCGGGGGGTAATAATCATTGCAGCAGTGGAGATATGTCTGCAGGTTTTGCATCTTTTGTTCTGGCAGGTGCCACTTTGAGTTGGTGTGTCCTGGTCTGTGGGGAGCTTGCTTCTGACGATGAGCTTAAAGAAGCTGGGGGGTTGTTGGAAGGCCAGAAGAAGGGGTTCATGAAAGTTTTCTTGCAGGGTGGGGCCCCCATCGAGTATGGGTTGCAGCTGTTTGATGATGCCCCAGTGGGTTCCAGTGTGGGGTAGCAGGTGACAACTAGGGCTCTGTGGTCAGAGGGGGTTTTATTTCTGTATTAAAGCAGGTTCTCTTGCAGTATTTGGGTGGCTCCAAGGCGAAAGTCCGGGATATACACCTTAAAACACTTAAAACCGCCTTCACCAAAAAAGGACCCACCACCAGAGAAGTAGATCACATCATGAAATGGGCCACCCAAATACCCCAAGAGAACCTGCTTCTGTACAGAAATAAAACCCCCTCTGACCACACATCCTTAGTTGTCACTTACCACCCCACACTGAAACCCAAATGATTATTAGTTCACGCACAGCACTGAATCATTGTAGTAAAATACACCTCTTTTTATATACGAATCACTTTCTCGCTGTCCCTTGGTAAGCACCCATCTCGGCAAACACCCTAAATATGGTGAGTCCGGCCCAGTGGGGGTGGGGGTGGGTGCTCCAGATGGAGCAAAGGGTCTAGGTGTTTTTTTAAGGGGATCACTGCAGGCGACTAGGGACAATATTATAAATTCTCCCACCATTTTCCACAGGCAGGGGTCACTGAAGCCAATATCTCACTCCTGAGGGTAAGCAAGGATGCAAGGGTGCATCTCCTGCACACGTGCAGCTTCAAACCAGGTCCCTATGCTGCTCACCTGTGTGCCGCTTTAGTCCCTGCACAAGTGATTGCCGGTTGGCATGGGAAAGCGTCCTACGATGGGGGAAGGAACAAAAGCAGCTCTGCCAAGGAATTAGTGAGTTCCTCCAGGAAAGTTTGCTAGAGATCTCTATGGAGGATGCCTGTGAAATCTCATTGTGCATCAACACACTGTTCTGCAGCACTGCTTAGCTGCACCAGGGAATGTGAAGCACACGCAAACACAGCTAGTCCTGTACATTTCTATCCCTTCACCCACTTCTAGAATATAACAAATCAAAGGACAGCTCTACCTCATATAACTGAGCTGCATCAACTCAAAAAGATCACTTACCAGAGTTCTCCTCTCCTGCATCATGTACATCAGAAATGGACTGCTGGGACTGGCTAGATCCCTACAGAGTGGAGAAGAGGTTCTGACTCACTGCACCACCTGATGGCCTTGCTGTGTGTGCCACATCATCCTCCAACTTGACCTCATTGTCCATGACTTGTCCTCAGGGTTTAGTCCACTGTCTGCTGCCTCCAGCCCCGCCAAAGTATCAATGAGGCTCTTGGCAGTGGAGATGAGGTTGCCGCCAAGGATGGCATCAAGCTCCTTATAGAAGCGACAGGTCTTCAGCGCAGCACCAGAGCAACAGTTGGCCTCCCTTGCCTTCTAGAATGCCTCTGCTCCTCTATCTTCACACGGCACTGATGCGTGTCCCATTCGTAGCCCTCATCCAACATGCCACAAGAAATCTGACCGTAGGGATCAAAGTTCCTATGGCTGGAGTGGAACTGGGACTGAACAGCCTCCTCTCCCCACAGTGCCAGCAGATCCAACAACTAAGGTCTGCTTCAAGCGGGAGAGCGTTTGCTGTGCGGAGCCACCATGGTCAGCTGGAAAGATGTTATGTGAGCTCTCCCCCCAATCAAACAGGAAGTGGAATTTCAAAAATTCCCAGGCCTTCAAAGGGGGAGGAGCAGATGTCTGTATACCTGGGTGCAGGGCAGCGGAATTCGAACTTACTGCCCAAAGCGGTCAGGATGGGCATTGTGGGACACCTCCTGGAGGCCATTTACAGCAACATAACCAACCACAGTGTCTACATTGACACTTTGTCAATATAACTTTGCCGCAAAAAGCTCTAAACCTCTCGTCAAGGTGATTTTATTTTGTCAGCAAAGCAGGAGAGTTTTGTCGGCAGAAAGAGCAAAAAGTCCACTGTTTTTTTTAGTAAATCTGACTTTTGTCGACAAAACTATGTAGTGTAGACAAGGCCTCAGATAAATAACAGTAATAAGTGAAAACTGGATATTGCAAACAGACATCATAAGTGTGACGGGTTCCCCCAGGGTGCCACCTGTAACTGAGGTACCACTGAGCCCCCTGACCCACCAGCCTGGGCTCCCTTTCACACTGTACTGCTGTGACAAACTACAAAGCCTTCCAGCCTGCACTTTCACCAGCACACATTCAGATAGGAACACACCCAGCAGCAGTTACATGCAGGGTCTCTGACCAGCCCCTGCATAGGAAGGCTACAGTTAAGGCAACTCTCAGCTCCCAAGGAGCACACCTCCTCTGGAATATAAACCCAAAATTACACCCTCTTGCCCTGCACAGGGAACTGTACAGCATAAGCTCATAAAATTCACCCCCTCCCTCAATGTGGAGAGGAATATACAACAGCCTTTGCCCCTCAGTTATGACTCCCACACACTTCACTCCAACTCACTGGTTTAGATAAAGCAAAAACAAGTTTATTACCTACAAAAGATAGATTTTAAGTGATTATAAGGGATAGCAAACAGATCAAAGCAGATTACCTAGCAAATAAACAAAAATGCAAGCTAAGTTTAATATACTAGATAGATTGGATATGAATAGCAGAGTCTCACCCTAAGAGATGATACAAGCAGGCTGCAGATTCTTAAGGGGCAAACTGCACTTGCTTTACAGCTTGGAATCTCCCGGTGTTTCATTCACAGGCTAAAAATCCCTTTAGCCTGGGTCCAGCACTTCCCCCAGTTCCGTCTTTGTTCCTCAGGTGTTTCCAGGAGTCTTCTTGGGTGGGGAGTGAAGAACACCAGCTGATGTCACTCCCTGCCTTATATAGCTTTTGCATATGGTGGGAACCCTTTGTTCCCACAGCTTGGTTCCGAGATCAGTCTGTGGAAAAATACTGACATCCCAAGATGGAGTCTAGAGACATGTGGTCTGATCACAAGTCCTTGTAGAGTCATAGCAGCCATTATTTGGAGGCTGTCTGTAGCGTTCACAGGAAAGCTCACCAGATGGGAGATAAGCTTCTCCTAAGGCCTATTGTTTTTCCTAATGGCCCATTGCCCTGAATAGGTTCTTCCCCACCCTCTATCTAGACTGAAAGCATCTTGTCTAGTGGGTGTTACCCCAGTGTAACTACATTTGAAATACAGATACATAGTCAATATTCATAACTTCAGATACAAAAATGATAAATGCAAACAAATAGGGTGTTCATATTCAGCAAATCATAACCTTTCCAATACACCTCACATGACTTAGCTTGCATAAAATACACCATAATTATGTCATAATCATATCATAATAATATCACTGTGAAGAATATGGGGTGCAGTTTCACAATGAGTATTTAGGGTGGAATTTTCAGAAGTACCTAAGTCTGGCCTAATTCTGTTCCCATTGGAGTCAACCAAGGTTTTATCATTGACTTCAGCGAGACTGCACCTGAGTAGATGTTCACCAACATGAGTGAGGTGTCTAGAAACAGGACATTTTAAACTTCTTACTGAAGAAAGGTCTTATTCTATAGTGGAGGCTTTTCTGTTTCTTGGGGACCATCTCAACTAGTGCTGTTACACCAAATATATTCCATGCAATTGTCAGCAATTAAAAATGGATACTGTATTCACCTTTTCCCTACCCCCACTGCATCAAATAATTGAATTTTAGCTTGCAAAAGAAGACTTTCACTTTCTGTCTTGGCTGAATTTGTTTCCAAGCAGCTCCGTTATTTATTAAAAATGTATTTATTTTATTACTTGGATTAGATTTAAAACTCCACACCAAAAAACATCCATCCAGAATTCTGGGCAGCACTGATAAATTTCAAAGCACAATGAAGAAAAATTACACAAATCAAAATGTTCTAATTTGTGTTATTTTGGAAGAAGATGGGTCCTTTCGTATGTTAACTTACAATTTTTAATATTTATGTACACAGCCTTAAATGGTTTATAGCACCCTGTAGAAAGCTTTTTTTAAAACACAGGTGCTCCTTATTTAAAGTGATTGCTTATGTGCAAGCAGCATATGCTAAACACTCCATATATCAATTCAAGGCAGGGATTTGTGTACGGTTATCCCCTGGTGTGCGTGCAGATCCGTGGCTAGCTCTGAAGTATTGGGAATTGTGTGCTCTTGCATTTTAAAAAATTTGGGTCATGATAGTTTATTAAAACCCCTTCATACTGTCCATTTTACCAGTGTGCCACTACTAGGGTATTAGTGTGAGAAGCTGTCTCCTTTGTCATCAGCCTGCTGCTCCTGCCACATCCGTTCAGTCTCAGCACAACTGCTCAAGGGCCTTCACCCACGACAGTCAGTAACAAACAGCACTGGCTGCCTGTGGTTCCCTAAGTGCAATTTAAGGTCTTATAGTTGGGAATTAAAGCTTTAGATGTAGGGAGCAGAGTATCTTCAGAACACACTGTCACCTTATGTCCCTTCAGATCAGCCGGGACCAGTGGGATCTGCACTGCTGACTATTCCCAGGGTGGGAGGTAAGAGCTTTGCCATTGAGAGCCTGTGGCTCTGGAACACATTTTGTCTCAATATTCTAAGAGGTTTATAGCATCATCTAGGGAAAAGGTCAAGACATTATTTCCTTTGTACCTTGTATTGCTGCTGGATTGTATTTTTATTGTACAGCATGTTAGAGTAGGGGGTTTCTCCCCTAGCTTTAGGTTATGTTGCCTTACTTGTGATTACAGCTATTTTACTTACATTTTCTATTACGGCGTTTATCTCTAAAGGTTTTCACATAAGAATAAATGTATTAAATTTTTAGGTATCATTTATATGTTATCAGTTGATGCCACAAGCCAGTGTATGTCCTGGACAGAACAAGAGAAGAAGAACAGGATAACTAGAAAGGAGACAATAGCTATTGACACAAAAATAGTTTGGAGTAATAAAAGTTGGAGCTGGAAGAGACATTCAAGGTCCCTGTGTCCAACTCCTTAAATCTAGTGCAGACTATACAAATAGCACGAGGAGGAACAGATCATTTTTTATTACTGGCACAGCAAGGAAGTACGAAAAGTAGAAGACTATGCAATAGGATATAAATAAATCTTCAAACGTTGTACTTTAACAGAGCATGGCAGCAAAACATAAAACATTAATATAATTCAATTTTATTGTGTTTAACGTTTTTCACATAAACTCTATCCCAAATTGCTTTCCACAGTTGAAAAATACACTTGGAATGAAAATAGTAGAGGAAGAGGGGGAAAAAAGAGATACAAGCAATGGAGGTGTTTTAGATGAGATTTGAAAAGTGACGAGTGAATGAGATGGGAACACACCAGAAACTACAGAGGAGAAGGCTCTTGCACTAACAGTGGTGAAGGGACAAAGTGAAGGCGAGTGTGGGACAAGTCAAGGAAACAAAAAAGGAGCATAAAGAGTTACAGTGTCTGTCTGTTCTGACTCTAATGATGTATGAGGAGACGCACAATATCTGGTGTTTTACTGAAAGTCCCCATTGTGGGAAACAAGTGATCACATGAGAATCTCAGCTTCTTCTTTTTTTTTTTTTATCAGAAGACTGTTTCATGGTTGCAGAAAAAAAGGTTGAAAATGTGACTGAGTGCACCCTAACGACTCCACACACAAAAATGAGGAGGTAAATGAAGAGTATTCCATTTTTTTTAAGACAATCTCAGGATTTAATATTGGGGTTGGCAATACTGAAGACTACGGCAGGCAAGATGCTCAGATACCACTTTTGATGAGAATAATAATGCATAGACAGAAGGTTTTTAAAAGATAAGCAAGGCAATTGTTAATTTGTGTGAGGATGAGACATTGTGATCGCCCTTGCTTGTACATGTGCAAAGGCAGATACTCTACAAGTGCATGAATTTGAAGAGCAGGTACTTGAGGAACCCCTAAAGGAGGGAATTACAAAAGTCAGAGTGCAAGAAGAAAATGAAGACATTGATGGGATTTTGTCAAAAGGTGAAATAAAGGCAGTGGCATATTTGGTCAAAATCACTGAGATGGTCATAGAGCTGCAGAAAGAAAGAAGAGATTTGGGAGAAGTAAAGCTCACGTTCAAGCATCACACCAAGACAGGAGGCAAATGAGCTGCCTGAGTCAAGAAGCAAAATACAGAGAGTGCACTTGTGTTTAAGGGGGCTTCATTTGCCTGAGATATTTAGATGAAGGAAACTGAGTTTAGTCAGTCAAGAAAGGTGATAAGCAGAGAGAATGGATAGAAAGGAATTATTAAAGGTGCTGAAAGATGTACACAGTTGTTACCTCTGTCAAAGTAGAAGGTAAGACTAGAAATAATATAAGAAAGAAAAGGTAGATGGAAAAAAGTAAGGGTGAAAAATTGAAACTTGTGAGACTCCACAGAGGAGGAGCCTGACACAGAAGAGAAACCAGAAGGTGCAGTTTGATAAATAAGAATGGAACTTAGAAAGAAATGAGGGACACTTACATATTATGAGCATGGAGGCAGTCCAGCAGGATGGAGTGGTCCAAGTTGTACAAGCAGCACAGCCTTTGACAAGCAGTGCATGAGGATGCTGCTACATACGTACACTATTATGCATAAAAGATGTGTGTTAAAAGAATAAGTTGCAAAGTCAAGCAACTTCAAAATTAGAAAATGCCAGAATTAAGATGGCCCATACAACCTTAATTAGGCCCCCTTGTGAGTATGCATTATGAGACCATCTTTAATTACATGATCACAAGAACTTTTTTCCCCCCACAAGGCCTCTGCCTCTTTCACTGCACAGACAGGGTTGTGGAGAGAGGAAGGATGTTGTCTGTAGGATCCCTGCATCATTGTTTACATATGTTGGGAGGTGTGTAGTGAGTGAGGCAGGGGATTGCCTGAAGAGAAGGGATGTTCTAATGGCTGGGAATTGAACCAAGATAAATTTAGACTGGAAATAAGGTGTAAATTTTTAACAGTGAAAGTAATTAACCATTGGAACACTTTACCAAGGGTCATGGTGGATTCTCAATCACTGAAAATTTTTAAATCAAGTTTGGATGTTTTTCTAAAAGCTATGCTCTAGGAATTATTTTGGGGAAGTTGCATGGCCTGTGTTATACAGGAGGTCAGACTAGATGATCACAATGGTCCCATGTGGCCTTGGAATATATGTTTAAAGATTTTGAATGCCATTCTAATTAAAAAATAAAAAATAAAAAAAAAACAGAAATTCTGTCATGTGGAACCACACTGACCTCTCCTCCCCTTGACCCCAACTTGGGTCATCAGTGGGGTTTGAACATTTAGATTCCCAGCACAGACCTCTCTTCAAGCTAACAGAGTAACAGTAGTAGGCTGTTATCCTCTATGTACACCCATCATTACAAGAGGGATAAGATACACTTTGCTAGTGGGTAAAGAACTTGCTGAGAGCAGAGGAATGTAGAAACTGAGGAGTTTTCAGGTAGGGGAGTATACTCTAGTGCAGTGGTTTTCAAACCGTGGGTCATGTCCCAGAACTGGGTTGCAGAATGGAAGGCACTGGGTCGCGGAGGCTCTGGTCAGCACTGCTGACCAGGCCGTTAAAAGTCCTGTCGGCGGTTCCTGTTCCTGGTGGCCAGTTCCTGGCCAATGGGAGCTGGGGGGGTGGTGCCTGCAGGCAATTGCCACACAGAGGTGCTTGCGCGCCTCCACCTAGGAGCCGGACCTGCTGCTGACCGCTTCTGGGGCGCAGCATGGTCCGCGGTGCCAGGACAGGCAGGAAGCCTGCCTTAGCACCCTCGCTGCACCACTGACCGGGAGCCACCGGAGGTAAACCCGCACCCCAATCCCCTACCCCAGCCCTGAGCCCCTTCCTGTACCCCAAACCCTTCATCCCCAGCCCCACCCCAGAACCTGCACCCCCAGCCCAGAGGCCTGACCCCCTCCCATACCCCAACCCCCTGTCCCAGTCCAGAGCCCCCTCCCACACCCTGAAACCCTCACCCCCACCCTCTGCCCCAGCCCTAAGCCCCTCCCACATCCCAAACCCCTCATCCCCAGCTCCGTTGGGCACCAACAATTTTCTTCAACTGGGTCACCAGAAAAAAAAGTTTGAAAACCATTGCTTGAGTGGTTAGACCCTGTGCCCTGAGATTGTCTTGGAACCTCTTTGCGCTTACCCGCCTCACCCTGGCTCCTGTCCACACACACACCAGCTCTAGTCCCCCTCTGCTCCTCCCTACTCAACCCAACCTCATTTCTCACTTCTCTGCATTCCAGTGTGATTACTTCCTCCTTCTCCTCCACACTGCCAGGGCTCCAGCAGGAGGATCACTGGTGGCACAGGAGAGTCTCCTTGCTCTTAGTTCCTGTGCCTGATGCCACAGCAGTCCCTGGTAGCTGGAAAGAGCAATGGCAATGAAAGTGCTGCTCAGCCCCTAGACTGGAGCATGCTCAGTACAGACAGAATATTCAGAGAATTTAGCTGCTCAACAGCTCCCTACTGAGCATACATGAGATTTTTTGGAGGTGATAAACTGGCCAAATTTGGGCATTTTTTCATAAGGAGACAAATAGTCACAGCCCTGACACAAAAGGCACCCTCACCCCTGCAAAGTTTCAAGTCCCTGTGCCAATGCATAGGGGCACTACAGATTCTCAATGGATGATTATAAGCATTAATTTAACAGTGGCAAAACATTTTCCCCCAATCTCACTTTTGGAAATGGTTGAATTGTTTTACCTGAAGCTTTCTAAAAAATTCAGTTGAGGAAGCCATCTAGCAGGGGAAAGTGCCAAACTTTAACCATTTGGGCTAAAAAGTAATAAGAAACTGGAAATTGGGTCTTATAATGGGATGTGTTAGGCAACCTTGACTGTAGGTGACTACCTACAAGCTTTGATTTTAATTATGCAAGACAAATTTAAGAGCAACCAAATTAAGGCTCTGAGGTGACATCTTAAAAGTAATCTGCAAGAGTTCTGTAATGTATAAGTGAAGCATGGCCTAGTTACTCAATGATGGGAGCAGAACTGGGAAACAGAAGATCAAGGAGCTAACTCCATCTCTGCCACAGACATCCTTTGTGACCTTAGGCAAGTCACTTATCCTCTCTGCACCTCAGTTTCCCCTGGGCAATGTGCAGCCAATCGTGTGAAGTGCAACGGTCCTCATCACCTATTAACCTCAGTGAGAGCTGAGGATGCTCAGCAGCTCTCAGGTCTTCACAGCACAGGAGCCAATACATTTACCTACAATATCTCATAGAGGCATTGTGAATCTTAATCCATTAATGTTTATGAAAGCATTTTGACAGCCTTTGATGGAATACAAAGTATTATCATCAAGCAATAACACTTCAGTCAAGCTTACTACAGCACTCATCTTACTTTCAGCGGCTAATAACTTCCTCAGAAATACATCTCATTATTAGTATACCTTATGAGGAAGCCCCCTAATCCTTTTGTGACATGGCTACACTCTGTCCCCATCCTCTGATACCCTAGAAACTGCTCAGACCCCTTTTGCCATGTGTGTGCAGGCCATATTTTATTCTAAACCCATCCACCAACACCAGCATAGTGCATCATCACAGCTTTAACTTCTACTTCTTTTGGTACTTCTTTGCTAGGGCCCATGGAGGTCACATACACTCCTTTGTCCCAGACTCAACTAGCCCTGTCTTCTTACTTTGTAATGCTGCCTTCCTGGCTTTTTATCAGGTTGGTCAGCTGAGGGCTAATTAATTCTGTATCTCCCCCAGCTTCTACTTCTGATTATCTAATTATTCAATCAGCCCTTACTGGGGGGAACTAATTGAGGCTACAGTGATCAGAGTGTTGACCCACCTGTCAGATCTCAGCACTCTGTCACACCCTTACACAGCACTGTATCACACCAAGAATTCAATGAGGCAGCAGACATTTTATTATGCTTGTTAATCAACAGTGCAGCAAGTAAGGACAAAATAGTACAAGGTAATGCAACCCTGCCATTGAATCAATGCAGGGGTTGGTGATAAAATATCACCATATTGAAATGTAATCGTTATTCAAAAGGACATAATATACTGCAAATCTTTAGTTCATTTATTCACTGCAGTGAAGATTGAAGGACTTCAGGGCTGATCCAAAGCCCATTAAAGTCAATTCCTATCGAAATCACAGCCCCAAAAATGTCTGTCTTGTCTAAGAAGTTAGTTAATGCATAAAAGACATTCACCAGTGATAATGCACTCAAATGTGCAAAACCTACACATACTAGATTACTTCAAACCTGGCATGTGGCCCAAAGTATATCAATGGACAGAATTACCAATTCATCATTTTCTTTTATTTTGGGGAACTAGCATCTCTTAGAATCATTGTGTTAAGAACAGCAGAAGAACATTCTCCAGGGGAAACCTCAGGGCCTTATAAATTAAGCTCCTTGCCTCAGTCCAAGGAAGAGGGAGGACACCCCTTTTTTCTAAAGGCTTGACTACGGGAGTAAGCAAACTTGATTGTTCAACAACATAACATCTTATTTTTTAAAATGTTTTCTTATGTCTGGTTTGAGTTTTTAGTGTCTGTTTTTATATTTTCCCACCGTGGTAATTAATGGAGCTCCACTGGGAAGGGAAGTTTAAAGGGTAGAATCTAGCCTTGGAAAAATCAGCTTGCCCCTTGCCTGGAGGGTGAATAATTGATTTTGACAAACAAGTAAAATATTCATTTTTTTCCTCCTCTTTGATATGGTGGTGAAATAGATTTTGTGTCATGGCTGTTTGGTTTAAACACTATTTTATCAGACTGCTCTAATCATACATATTAAAAAAAAAACACACTAAAAGCTGATCCCGGGGGGAAGTGATATACAACTTCTCTTTTAAATCCTACAAGGCTCAGTCTTCTCCCAACTTGTATTCTATATCTACTTCAAGCTGCTGGGAGAAATCATGAGACAATATGGATGGACTCTAATGTCAAAGACAGCCAACTATATGTACCCCTTAGATCTACGGTGTTCCAAGGCCTTACCAAGATCAGCACCTGGATGAAGATTATCTGGGTGAAACTAAATCCTAGCAAGATGGATGTTATGTGGTAGGGAAACACTTTGAAAATATAGCTGCCCCTACTGAGGTCATGTTCTCTTAAGCCATCAAGATGGCCTTCAGCTTTGGGATGCTTTGGGACTCATCAGACAGTCATGCTCTCTTATACCAAGAGGCCATACTCCACCCTGTCAGGTTCTGACTAGGCCCTGGTCCCCCATATATTCATAACTTCAAGGTTTGGTTATTGCAATATAGAGTTGGCACTTTTCTTTGCAAATGCACTATTAGTTGAGATCACCAACCCTTAAAAAGCTTCAGTTAGCTCAAAAAAGTGTCAGCCTGCCTTCTAAGCAACACAGGTCACCAAGAGGACATTCTCCCTGCGCTTAACTAACTTCTATTGAACGTCAAATGACTGCAGGTCACTGGCCCACATCCACAAATGCACTTAGGCACCTAGATCTGGGGTTTCAGGAACCTATGTCCCAGTTTTAGGTTCCACTGCAATCCACAAAACCCCTGCTCAACTGCCACCTAACCCTGTAGGTGCCTAAACTCACGCAGCACCTAAATGTTCAGAATAAAAGCTCCCTAGGCACTTATGTTTCTGCATCTGGGCATGCACCCTGCTTTCTCCCTCTAGGTGTCCTGAGGCCTACCTCCTGCTTAAGCCCCATTCAAAATCTGGCTCCCAGAGGAAGAAGAGGTGGTAGTGTCCACTTTATAACTCTTAGCCTAGTGGTTAGACCACTCAGCTATGATGTGGGAGATCCAGATTCAATTCCCTCCTCTACCTGAGGGGGAAAAGAGAGGATTTGAACAGGGGCCTCCCACCTCTTTTCTCCCCCACAGGCAGAGAGGGGAATTGAACCTGGATCTCCTTCATCCAAGGTGAGTGCTCCAGCCACTGGGCTAAAAAGGTATAACGTGCACTCCTCCAGCTACTTTGTGTGGAGTAAAGCAGGTACCTAAAAAAACCCAACTTGGGCACGTAAGCTGTCTGATTCCAAGAGATGGGGTTCTGCCTGATTCCAAGAGATCACAAGGAGAGATAGGCTCCTCTCTGCAGCCCAGACTTAGGCACTTATCTCTGTCAGATGGTGGGGCTTTGGACACACCCCTCTTGTTGGCTTGTCCTATTGGCTAATTTAGGCTGCTCCTGGCCTAGTGTGCTGACTTTTGTGGATGATATTTTTAGGCCCCGTCTCTCTCCAGGCATCCTATAGGAGCCTAGGCACTTCACTCAGACACTCTGGATAGCAGTGTTATTCCTGTGATTTTTTTCAGACACCTAAAAATTAGGCATCATGATGCTGAACCTCAATGGTACCTATGTCCCTTTGTGGATGCAGGCCTCTGTCCTTTCTCTTCAAAGCCCTCCATGGGCTATGGCTATGCTACCTAAGAGGCTACTTCACCTCACAAAGAATTTGACTCCCGACAACAGATCTGTTCCTTAGAAATTCTGGATCTGTCAATCCTAATCATGACTTCCACGTATGCTGGAGCCAGAGTTTTCAGCTGGTGGCTGACTCATGGCTATGGCACTGACTCCAACAGGAACTGAGAATGACCATGAACCTCTGCAACTTCCAAGGTAAATGCAAAGCTTACTTTTTCACCTAGCCTTTCCCAAACAGTGATAATTATATTGGAGAGCTGAATGATTTCTTGTTGTTTATTATTTATTTGTACATCTTGGAAACACCAAAGCAGCACTAGATGCTGCCCACACAAACATGAAGGCATAATCCCCGCCCTTAATAACTCACAATGCTGTCTGGTAGTCATTAAAAACAAACAATTACCAGTTAGTTATTTGTTGTATTTCAGCATCAGTGACCCTAAGCACCCCTGTATTCACACCCTACACACAACTGTAATAATCTTTGTACAAAATATACCTCGGGAGGTATCATTTGAAAATGACTCACCGATCATTAATATTCTTGCATGACATATATATATATATGGTGTGTATTAAGAGTTATGGATATATGCTGGAAAGATGACTGAAATGTGTTAAACAGATCTACTTTAGACAAAGGAAAATGTAGTTGATTCTCTGACCAGCCTGATCTTCAAAGACCATGACAATGAAGGTCCATTTTTACATATCAGGTAAACAAAGCTATTAAGCTAACAAGTGGGGGAAGAACGAACATGGAGCTTCCTTCATCACTAGCATCCATGTTGCCTTCCTCATAGTTTGAATAAAATTTACTTTGAGGGTTAGCCCTCAGAAGAATCCATTTAAAAGGCTTACCGGTTTATAAAGAAGGAAGGGGGAGGGTCACTAAACCTCAGGTGATAAGCAATTTAATGAACTGATTGTATACAATATTGCTGTATTATAAAAGTGTATAGAGATATGTTTTCTGAAAGCTAATGACATACTGGTGATTAATATCAGTGAAATGTATATAGTAACACTAAATGAGGAAATATGGATACTTAATGATATTATGCTTTAAAGTCTGGTCAGTTTCCCTCCCAGACAGGACAGATGGCCACTATTTACCTGTCTCCTATGCAAATGAAGCATAGTGGAATCAAAACAATGGAATCTCTATTTACATAGAAATCAGCAACGGGATAGGAAGTTCACAGGAAAGGAACAACAGCATGAGGTCATCCTGCCTCTTGAAACAAAGTAATTGAACTTTGGAAGATATAAGGAAAGACAGAAACCCTATTTGACATTTATCACTAGACAGACAAGAAAACTCGAGCTCTTCCAAGCTGACAAAGATGGGTCCTTAAACTAAGGGGGGGTGATGTAGTCTCTGGAAACTGAATATAAGTGAGAAACTCACTTAGGCAAAGTCTTTCACCTAGGAAGACAAGGAAAGCCAGCCCCTTATACTTATGTGAAAGGTCCTGAGGGAAACATCAGCCATGGTTGGGAAGAAGAAAACTGGTGAAAGAAACTAGCTAGAACAAAGCCTGTACTTTGCTATATTAAGTTTTAGACTTTTAGGTGTGTTTTCACTTTTATTTGCTTGTAATCCTTTCTAACTTTAGTCCTTCCACTTGGCATCTTTTAACCTATGTCCTGCTAATAAATGTTTTATTTTTACTACAAATCAACTCTGCTTTGTTTAAAGGGAAGGGTGTATCTACCCCAGTTAAATTAGTAAGCTGTATGTGCTTTTGTGTCTTTAGAGGAACAAACATTTATTATTCTCTGAAATGTCCAGGCAGCTGCTTGGTGTGTGTCAGGGTCACCTTGCTGATTGTAACCGAGGCTGGTGGTAGCTAGAGTTTTAGTCCTACTATTCAAACTGAACAATATTAGTTGCATATATTGTGCAGAAACGTGGACTCATGGCTGGAGCACCTCTTGTGGATAGACATGGCAGGCTCTCCTCACCGCCTGCCACTCTAGCCCTGCAGTGGTCTGCCTCTTCTCACCCAACAGGTCATGTTTAGTCCCATACCTTCCATACCCTAATAAAAAGTGCAGTGTCTTAGATCAGGTCTCTGGACCCTGACTCTAGACCCAGTCGTCTTTATATCCTCTTATCTCAAGGCTTTCAGAAGTCCTTACCTCTTTTATCAGGGGGCTTCTCATCACCACCGTCCTCTGCAGCTAGTAAGGGAACCCATTTCCTCCTTCTTCTTGGGGTTCCAGTCAGGGACCCCATAGAAAGCAGCCAAAGTTCATCTACTCAGGCCACTGGCTGCCTCACAGAACCACTTCTTACCTTGGCCTTCTTCTAGACCTTTCCCACATCCCCTTCTTAGGCTTAATTCTCCTCAGACTCTTCATCCCCTCCTGAGCTCTACAGAGGTCTTTGCCATTACAGCACTGCATCCCCAGGCTCTCTCACCAGAGGCCCAGCTCCCACCAAGATGCTGACCCTCAGGGCTTCCTCCCTGAAGTCCCTTCCCCTACTCCAGACCTTCAATTTCACTCAGCCCCCAAAGCGTCTATCTGTGGGTTGGCCTTCCCTCGGGCCCATTTCAGAGTCTCCTTTACTCCAGTTACTCTCTCCTACTAAGACCCTTCCCAAGGTAGGAACTCCTTCCTGAAGCACCTCTGCCAACTGAGCCTTTTGAGCAAACCTTCTCATTCCCTTAGCTGGGTCCACTCATTGCACAGGGCAACCTGATCCCCAGATGATTAGGATCAGTTGGGAGGGTAGCTGATCATCACAGGCAAAGCTGAGCCTGAATCCCCTTTTAAAGGGCTGGCCAGCCTGTGACAAGCTTATTTCACCATCCTTGACCAGTAGGGCTCCTCCTTAGCTTTCCAGGTTTTCTTCCTGAGCAGGATAATGAAGGAACCCTTGCACACCTGTTTAAATATTTCTAAAGCACTGAGTAAGACAGTATATAATAATCATGAGATACACAGTGAAGTAAATAAAGTAAGAAAATGAACTGGGGAAGGAAAATGAGACAGTGAGATTGTGATAAATAGATGGTTTACCCATCACAAATCCATGGATTGCCTTCAAAATTTACTGTAATTATACAGCCTTATTAATGGGTCTCACAAACACCCATTCACTTTAATCTCCTTTTCCATGTCTCATCTATTTCATCTCTGTTGTGCAGTAAGACTTCAGTAGATTTATCGGAATTGGCACTGAGTTTCCAGTGAAGTGAATAAGCTTGATTGGAGGCAGAGTGCAACTTGTATCCCTTGTGTCAGCAAAGATAGTGGCACCTTTGGAGGCATTCAGCCTTAGATTCTTCAACTAGTTCTGTTTGTCAGGGTTCCAGCAAGGGAGTAGCACCGTAGAAGCCTTTTCATCCTATGCCTGCTTGCTCCAGTCCCCCAGGAGGAGCAGGGATTGCATGCCACTAGAAGCCCTGTGACTGGGTTTCCACCAGTGAAAGAAAGTCATGAACAGGGCCCACTGGAGTTTTCAGTTATACTGGTGACCTTCTGGAGTCTGTATCTGGGTCCCAATTCAACAAAGCACTTAAGCATTTTTGAACTTAAAATCCTGTTGAAGTCAATGGGACTTAAGCACAGGCCTACAGTTAAGCACATGGTTAAGTAGTTTGTTGAATAGGGATGGAATGCTGAATTGTGACCTGGTGCCTTAGGCATTACTTGCAAATACAGTCAACAGTCACCATTTTCTTATCAAGAATGGCAACATGAGACTCAAGGATCCCACTATGCCCTCTCTTTTATTGCAATATGCAATTTGCTTTAGAGTGTGGCTACAGATTATAAATCCTTCAGTAAATGAATGATTTAACTATTGTTTAGGTTGCAATATCTTACATTCTGATAAGTGTTATAGAGCTAACAGTAATAATAAATAGGAGCATCCCTTTAGCTGATAGAAATAAAGGCTGTATTAAGTTAGCCTAGTCACTTATTATATATTAGAGAGGCTCAAGTAGGGAAAAAAACAGGGCGCATACTTATACAGATACACTTAGTGACCACTGGCAGGGTTTAGTTTATGATGGGAAAGATTAGATGAATCACACAGAACAAAATTCAATACATTAAAAAAAGATAATGCATTTACAAGGTATAATACAAGGAACAAAGTTAAATTATGCAACACAACGCAATGTAAGAATATGAGGGTTTAAATATACAAAGAGGTAATTAAACATACAAAGAGATGAGTCCCCGTGACTTAGGCTGTTACATGAAATGTTGTGTTTCCAACAAAGTTTTTAAAACCCAGGACACCAATAAATATTTAACTAAAAAAGATTGTCCCATGTACAAAATACTTGGAAAAACTATTTTCTCTCCATCTCTCAAGCTTACAGGTCTTAAACCAGTATCTTCTGGCTTCAGTGTAGGACAATTGTTTCCTGAATGAATGATGCTGTTCTTGAAACTTCTGAAGCCAAAAAGGTACCTAAGATTCTTATAATAAGCCTCCCCTTTTAAACATATTCCATTCATCAGTCACATTTTATAATTTTCTGTGACTGATCATAGTGCCAACAATTGCTATTAAAAAAATCTCATCCACACTCCAAAATAAGCAAAATTGTGCCTCTTGATATCAGAGATTCCTAATGCAACATGCTAAATGCCTAGCAAGAAAAGGGTTAACATTTTCTTATAAATTGGTTAGAATACCAGGCTTAAAAAAATCACACTTAAAAGTTAACACAGCGGAACTAACCCATGTAGGCACAGTAAGTCTTCCCTAGAGGAATGTGTCTCATTTCAGGCTTTTTTTCTTGGTTTCACATACTGTGTCATGAATTTCTTGTTCATAAAATGTAAAAACACATCAATTTTCTGTCTTAGAGACAAACTGCAATGCAAACTACCTTAATTTTAAAATGTGATCATTTATCAATAGCTTTCTTCTATATTAAGTTCTAGTGTAAACCCTGTTACACCAGCCTCTTGACTCAACACTACTAGCTCAGGCTATTGTGTCACAAAATCCTGGCCAGAGACAATAGTAGTATTTTTAGTTCCAAATCCCCCAGATTACTGTGTTCAGTGGCCAGGAATTCTCCAATGCAGTAAACTTAATTAGAACACTCTCGCAACTACCAAATTCCATGATGCCCATATCTCACAGCTACTGAAATCCTCTGGAGGGCATCAGAAACTTACATGTTTTATGAGGACTGTATGCCTGGATGGCCTCAAAGATCGGGGATGGTGCAAAGCTAACTGGAACCAGGATCCACCTCAAAACTGAGGACTCTCAAAGGCTCCTAGGTGGCCTAGACATATTTCTTTCAAGATGGATACAGCCCTCTGACAGACACTTTCTTAGCTTAGTAGGCAAAAAGAGAAGGGAGAGGAATGCATGCTGGCTTTGGTGAGGATAAAGCCTTTGAAGATGAACCTGAGAGAAAGAAAAAGTGTCACTGAAATAATATCATACTTACGGTTGCTTTAAACTCACAGTCTAGCAGACTGGAAGAGATTTGAAAAGAAAATAGATTCATTTAGTGTAAAAATCAAGGATTTGGTCATAGCAGCAAAAATAGAACAGTGTCTGTCTGTCTAGATCAGGGGTTGGCAACCTTTGGAACCCAGCCCATCAGGGTAAAGCCGCTGGCGGGCCGGGCCGGTTTGTTTATCTGAAGCATCCACAGGCACGGAGCCCCGCAGCTCCAACTGCCCGCGGTTTGCCATTCCTGGCCAATGGGAGCTGCAGGAAGCAGTGGCTAGCATGTCCCTCGGTCCACGCCACTTCCCACAGCTCCCATTGGCCGGGAACGGCGAACTGTGGCCAGTGGGAGCTGTGGGAATCCATGTCTGCGGACGCTCCAGATAAACAAACTGGTCCGGCCCGCCAGCGGCTTTATTCTGATGGGCCGGGTGCCAAAGATTGCTGACTCCTGACCTACAGCCATGTCTACACTACAGAGTTAAGTGGACTTAAATTATGTTGATGATCATAAACTGCTGTAATTACATCTCTCGTGCACGTTCACACCACGCTCCCTTTGTCGGCAGAGCATGTCCACAGTTGATGCTCTGGCATCTCTAGCAGAGAGAGCAGTACACCGTGGATAACTATCCCACTATGCAACTCGCCACCTTCTGCCGCTACGAGCTCTGGAAATGGATTGCAGTGCAGCACAGGGGCATGCTCACCTTTCCATGATGCAGTTTTCTCCGTACCATCATTCCATGAGCTTCCAGTTATTTTTTGTGCCATTTTTCAACTTCCCCTGTTTACTGTGTGCCCACTATTTCTGCCTGAAAGCATAGATCCTGCACCACTCTCCAGTCTTGTGATGAGCGTTATGAACACAATGCGGCTGATCCTGCAGTATTTCATGAGTTGTGAATCTGAAAATGAATCTGTGGTGCCTGCCCTGCTGTGTGCCATGGAAAGAAACAATTCAAGATTGATGTTGGCATTCACGGAGCAGCTGCACATGGTGGACTATTAGTACTGGGATCACAAAACAAGCATTGAGTGCTGAGATTGCATTGTGATGCAGGTATGGGATTATGTGCAGTAGCTGCAGAACTTTCAGATGTGCAAAGCCACCTTCCTTGAACTGTGTGTAGAGCTCGCCCCTGCACTGCAGCACAAGGAAACCAAAATGTCAGCTGCCCTCACAGTGGAAAAGTGAATGGCGATCGCTATGTGGAAGCTGGCAACTCCAGACTGCTACCGGTCAGTCGGGAATCAGTTTGGAGTTGGAAAGTCCACCATGGGGGTTGTGGTGATGCAAGTGTGCAGGATCATTAATCGCCTCCTGCTATAAAGGCCTATGTCTCTGGGCAATGTGCGGGAAATAGTGGATGGCAATGGGATTCACTAACTGCAGCAGAGTGATAGAGTGCACACATATCCCAATTTTGGCCCCAGACCATCTTGTGATGGAGTACATCACAGAAAGGGATACTTCTCTATGATATTGCAGGCACTGATGGATCACCAGTGTCATTTCACTGACCCTAACATGGGGTGGTCAGGGAAGGTGCATGATGCACGCATCTTCAGGAACACTGGCCTATATAGAAAGCTGCAAGCAGGGACTTTCGTTCCAGACCAGAAGATTCCAATCGAGGGTGTGGAAATGCCCATAGTAATCCTGGGAGACCCAGCGTTCCCCTTACTCCCATGGCTCACGAAGCTTTACACAAGAAACCTTGACAGCAACAAGGAGCACTTCAACAACAGGCTCAGCAGGTGCAGAATGACCACAGAATGTGCGTTTGGCAGATTAAAGGGTCGCTGGTTCTGCCTTTTTGACAGGTTAGACCTCAGTGAGGAAAATATTCCCATGATCATAGCAGCCTGCTGTGCTCTGCATAACATTTGTGAAGCTAAGGGGGGGAAAGTTTCCCCAGGGGTGGAGTATTGAGGTGGATTGCCTGGCCGCTGATTTTGAGCAGCCATATACCAGGACTATTAGAGGGGTTCAGTGGGGAGCTATTCGAATCAGGGAGGCTTTGAAGCAGTATTTTGACAATGAGCCCCAGTAATGTGTTTTTCTGTCATGCATTCAGCCAAGCATTGTTTACTTGTCACTTTGAATGACCCTTGTAATGATTGCTGCCCGAGCATTAATTGTAGTCTGCAAATGTGCCCATTGCCATTGTGTATGGATTTTAGCAACAACCATCATGTGTAGGACACAAATAATCATTGTATTTCTAAGACTAAATTTTTATTAAACAGTAATACACAGATTTCCATTTCTTACAAGGGACATGACACTGAGGAGCACTCTCTCAATGAGGCTCTCACAGCTGTGTGTAAGTCCAGCTATCGTTATGAAACATATTCCTAAGGGTGGAGTGCAAGTGGTACTGTGATGGACTGGGAATATGTGAGGAATGTGGGGGAGGGGGAGGGGAGGAGTTTGGGGAGGGCATGGAACGCAGTTGTGTATGGGCTGTAGAGAGAGTCAAGCATGCATGTGTTCCAAGCATGCATGGTGTTCCTCCACCAGTTTTATCATCCACTCCTGCTCCATCTCCTCTCCTGGCTATCTATTCTGTTTTTCATTAATTGTCTCTCTCCACGCTCTGTGCTCGCTATCTGCAGCATCAGAGGATTGCAGCACTTCTCTAAACATGTCCTCCTTACTCCTCCTCATTCGCCTCCTTATCTGATGGAGGCACTCCGCTGGTGTGTAGGAGCTGGCCCTCAAGGGCACATCTGCAGAAGCAAAAGAAATAATACACAGAGGCAGTATTGTGAGTACACTCACAACCTTGAATCATAGAAGTTACATACACCTCTTTCTCACTTTCCCTTGGCAAGCACACAGCACAGCAAGAACCTTAACATAGTGAATTTGGCCCGGGGAGTGGGGGGGCAAGATGGGACAAAAGGGTCTGGGTGGTTTCAGAAAGGCATCATTACAAGCACCTAGGGACACTATTCTGAATACTGGCACCCGTTTTACACAGGCAGGGGTCATCCAACCTGATATCTCACTCCTGAGGGTAACTGAGGATGCAAGGGTGCATCTCCTGCACATGTGGGTCCCTAGGCTGCTCGCCTGTGTGCAGTCATTTTTGTTGCTCTTCTCTGGACTCTTTCCAATTTGTCCACATCCTTCCTGAAATGTGGTGCCCAGAACTGTCCACAATACTCCAGTTGAGGCCTAGTCAGAGTGGAGTACAGCGGAAGAATTACTTCTCGTGTCTTGCTTACAACACTCCTGCTAATACATCCCAGAATTATGTTCATTTGTTTGCAACAGTGTTACACTGTTGACTCATATTTAGCTTGTGGTCCACTATGACCCTGTGGTGGGGTGACAACTCACCGGCACGGCGCCTCCTGCTGGTCATCCTGGGAATTAGCTCTTCCAGCCCAGACCATCCTCTGCAGGCCGGTGTCTCGCCTGCCACTGGCCCCGTGTCCCTCCCAGACCCCGGTGCCCTTTGCCATGGGGTTCTGCCCACCACAGTACCCCCTCGCTCTGGGTCTCCCCTCCCAGGGGACCCCCCAACCCTCTAAACCCACCTTGCCTCAGTGGCTACTGCCAGTCATCATCTAGCCCCCGCTCCCTGAGGCCGACTGCAGTTTTCCTATCTCTGGGCTGTCCCTCTGCAGCCCCAGTACCTATTTGGCCCTTTTAGCAAGGCCTGCAGCCTGGGTTTTTTTCTGGCTGGAGCTCCCCAGCTCTCTTTGCCCTTCCCCAGCACTGCTCCACCTCAGGTACCCTTCTCAGCTCCCAGGCAGCCAGGTCCTTCTCTCTCAAAAAGCTAGAGCGAGAGTATGTATCTTAGCTTCTGGCCCACTGCCCTCTTATAAGGGCCAGCTGATTAAGCTGGCCACAGCTGTGGCTGCTTTCCCCATCAGCCTACCTTTTCCCAGCTTCAGCCCTCTCCAGGGCTGCTTTAACCCCTTCAGGGCCAGAGCGGGGTGACCACCCCGCTACAGACCCCCAGATTCCTTTCTGCAGTACTCCTTCCGTGGCAGTCATTTCCCATTTTGTATGTGTGCAACCGATTGTTCTTTCCTAAATGGAGTACTTTGAATTTGTCGTTACTGAATTTCATCCTATTTACTTCAGACTATTTCTCCAGTTTGTCCAGATCATTTTGAATTTTAATCCTATCCTCCAAAGCACTTGCAATCCCTCCCAACTTGGTATCTGTGACGTTGTGCAGTCTATATGGTTTTATAAAAACATGATAATAAGTGAATATAATGTAACTGGGATAGTTTTATAAAAATTTGATAAGTGACTATAATGCAAATGGGATATGCTTCGTGCAAAAGGTCTCTTGTAAGGTATCATTACAAAGCTTATAATCTACCGAGTATGATCATCTGATTTGTATAAATGTACCACTCTTGTATCTAAAACTAGAAATATAAAACATAACTCTGAGGGCCTATTGTAATTATGTAAAGTGTGGGCCATTAATGATGGTTTGGAATCTTGATGACTCCCATTAACAAGGACCATTGTCTGCAGATGACTGTGTTTACCTGGGAGTCTTCCTGTATATGTGTGTGCTGGCAAGTGAGTAATGAAGTCTTGCAGTGACATGTGATCATGTCACCTGAACTGGAATCCATCTTTAACCTGGTGCTTTTCCAGTGAGGGGGGGTGAAAACCCAGAGGGACAAAGAGTTCCCGCCTTATGCAAAAGATATATAAAGGGGTGGAAGAGAACAGAGAGGGAGAGGAGCCATCATGGAGAAGCCCCTAGCTAACACCTAAGCTGGAACAAGAGCTGTACCAGGGGAAAGAATTGTGCCCAGGCCTGAAAGGTGTCCAGTCTGAGAAAAACTTACTGAAGCATCTCTGAGGGTGAGATTATCTGTATTTAGTTTGATTAGGCATAGATTTGCGCATTTTATTTTATTTTGCTTGTGACTTACTTTGTTCTGTCTGTTACTACTTGGAACCACTTAAATCCTACTGTCTGTATTTAATAAAATCACTTTTTATTTAGTAATTTACTCAGAGTATGTATTAATACCTGGGGGAGCAAACAGCTGTGCATATCTCTCTATCTGTGTTATAGAGGGCGAACAATTTATGAGTTTGCCCTGCATAAGCTTTATGCAGGGTAAAACGGATTTATCTGGGTTTAGACCCCATTGGGAGTTGGGCATCTGAGTGCTAAAGACAAGCACACTCCTGTGAGCTGTTTTTGGGTAAACTTGCAGTTTTGGGACAAGTGATTCGGACCCTGGGTCTGTGTTGGAGCCAGACTGGAGTGTCTCGCTCAGCAAGTCAGGGGGCTGGAGTCCTGAGCTGGCAGGGAAAACAGAAGCAGGGGTAGTCTTGGCACATCGGGTGGCAGCTCCCAAGGGGGTTTCTGTGATCCAACCCGTCACAGTATCATCCGCAAACTTTATAAGCGTACTCTCTATGCCATTATCTAAATCATTGATGAAGATATTGAACAGAACTGGACCCATAACTGATCCTTGCGGGACCCCACTCGTTATGCCCTTCCAGCATAATTGTGAACCATTGATAACTACTCTCTGGGAACAGCTTTCCAACCAGTTTTGCATCCACCTTAGAGTAGCTCCAACTAACTGACTTCACTAGAGTTATGCCCATTTATATCATGGCTCAATTTGGCCAAATGTATTCAAGTCATCAGCACCTAATTGCCAGAAAAATGACGACAAATTGGATTAAATTCTGAGAAAAACTGCAAGAATAAATAGAAGGGATTGAGTCAGCAAGAAAGGTGGCTTGGCTAAGTGACAACAAAAGAGGGACATGATTACAGGCTACAAATATTAAAAAGATGTAAACACTAACAAGGCACACAAGAGGAATTAGTTAGGATGGCACAAGAGGGTATAATACAAATAATGAGATGAAATTAAGCAAAAAAACCCAAAATGATAGCAGGAAAACGTCTCTTGATCTGGGCATGTAAATTGATAGAAATCTGATTGATTGGGACATTTAATAGTAGATTGGATAAAGCACTTGAAAATGTCCATTAGGAATGATCCCACTCTGGCAGGAGATAGAATTAGATGATCTAATAGATGGTGCTTGTCAAAAAAAATTGCTAAAACTTCTTTTCGAGGGGAAAATGGCTTTTTTCAAAAAGTTTTCATTTTATTCAAAAAATTTCCATTTTATCTTTAAAAAACTAGAAACAGAACATTTTTACAGAAAACATTTTTTGGTTTCAATTTTTTGTTGAAATTTGTAAAATATTTTCCTTGATTTTTTTCCCCTTTCTGAAAATTCCCACAAAAAATAATTGGAATTTTCCGGCCAGCTCTACTAATAGGTCTTTTGGGTTTCTACTTGCTAGAATTCTCAGTAAGTATGAATGCCAATTCCAGTTTCCCAGTTATTTCTTGTCCCCCATTCCACTTAATTAGAATAGATCTCCCCTGTGCTGTGTTATTTTTTGTCCTTGCTCCCTTTATTCTGCCCTTTCCTTCATTGTTTCTTCCACTTCTCTCTTTCTATTTTTACATTCCCATCTTCTGTTGTCTCATTCCCACCCCCTTCTGGCCATGGGGGAAAACTCTCCTGTCCCTTCTAGGCCAGCCTATGTGTTGTCTGTATCCTGCTGTAGCACTTTGTTGCAAAGCAGAAGTGTTGGAAGGCAGTTAGTTCAGCAGCCAGAGAGCTGGCTGAGGAGCAATAGCCTTTTCCTTTCTCTCCCCAAGAAGAGAGGCAATTCACTAGTCTCAGTCAGCTGGAGACAGCAAAAGAGCCCTTCACACATAGTAGCTTTCCTGCAGTGCTGCAGTTTGGGGTTTCAGTGGTTGTCTGTCAAAGCCGCTGAGATCATGCCATGGCAGATGGGGGCTTTAGGCCCAGGCTTCTGTGTTATAACCATTTATCAAGCCATATGAGGGAGTAAAGAATTCCCCCACCCTCACAAACCCTCTACCAATTAATAAAGAGGTACTAGGCACATGGTAAAGGGACAGATCCCTTTCATTTATCATTTCACCGGGTCTTTAGTTGCTCGTATAGTGGAAAAGAGCCTCTTGCTGCCCCCAAAGGGGTTTATACCGGCTATATCCCATACGGCTGGCCTAGACAGCATTCAGGATACTCTCCTGAACCAAAATGCTATCAACGTGCAAAGAAGAATCCAAAAGAGCATCCCAGATCATTCCCATCCCATGTAACCAAAGGCTTTGGCAATCGTACAAAATAAAAGGGACTACTCACTCCAAATTAACCTTCTCTGGAAGATGTAGCAAAATATATGGGACTGTAGAGGGGGTGCCATACGCCTGCCACCTAGTGTTCAGGCAGGGGTATGGCAGGTTGTCTTCCTCCTGGAAGTCCCCCTTTCTTACCGTCACTCCACCTAGCATGGACATTGGTCTGTCCTTCCAATGACTCTGCCCTCTGGCCAGGTCACCTATTCAAGTATGTCCCTTTTGAGATATGTATAAAGAGTCCAACAATGGGGGAGCCTTCAGGATCAAGGCTATCCCCGTGGGTCAAGATCTCATACCCAGAACCTTTTATTTTCAGGGTCTTCTCCCCCCAGCTAGGTTCCACAAGTCAGATATAGGACTCTATAGTCGTCCCTCTTTAGGGGTTGGCAAAGGAGCCCAGGCTGATCTCTCCACCAGGCCCCAATCCAGGGCCCAATGGTAGGCAGCTAAGTCCTGCACTCTGTGGTGCTATGCAATTGCCTCCCTGGATCACTTCCTACCTGTCCCCTCTCTTCCCACAGAGTAAAGTAAATAACTGAAATACACAGATAAAGTCTCTGACCTTCAGAGAGTCACAGGTCCTTTCTGGAGGCTTGGTCAGGTCACTATAGCCAGGCCTCAGGCAGCACAAGCTCCTGTGGTGCTCCTTCCCAGGAGCTCAGAGTGTAGGTCAGCTCACCTCCACTGTCTGCCTGCCATTGAGTTACTAGGCTCCCCTTTTTAAGCGCCTCTTCCAGCCTGTACAGTCTTTGCAAGTGCAGTGGGGTGGAGCTGCCTGGGCCCAGAGCAGCTCTTTAACCCCTTCCTTTTTAGTGTGGGGCTTGTAAACTCCATCACATACTCTGCTCCTCAAAACAGGACCTAGGGTACTGTTATCAGCAGCAAGTTCTCCACCCTCTGGGAAAACAAATCCATGTTTCGATGAGCCTTCCCAGCTCAATGAAGTACCTGAAAGCTATATGATTATAAGGATAGGTACCACTGCATAATGCCTGGGTTGGCATCCTTCATAGTGTTCAAGAAGCAAGGAGGGGCATGGTCCATTACCAGAAAGAAGGGGTTTCCCAACAAATGGAATATTAGGGCATTTACAGCCCATTTCACAGCCAAGGCCTCCTTTTCGATGACCGGGTAAGTCATCTCCCAGGGGGAAGAGAGTTCTGCTTATATCCAGAACTGGGTTTTCTTCTCCATCAAACTCCTGTGAAAGGACTGCTCCAAGGCCTACATTGGAGACATCTGTTTGCAGAATGAACTTTTTCAAAAAATCTGGGTGCAAAAGTACCAGCTCCTGACACAGATGATCTTTTAGTGTCCTCAATGCCTTGTCGCAGGCTTCCGACAAAATGGTATTTTTAGAACTGGCATCCTTCATGTGGTCTGTGAAGGGCGCCGTAATCATGACAAAGTCTAGTATGAAACGTCTATAATTGCCTGCCAGGCCCAAGAAGTATTGTACCTGTTGTTGTTTTTATTGTCAGAATGGGGCAGGTTGCTAAGGCCTGCACCTTGCCAATCAGTGGCCACAATTTTCCCCTTCCCACAGTATAACCGAGATATTTGACTTCTTGTCTCATCATCTTACATTTGGCAGGGTTTGCAGCAATGTTCCCTCTAATTTTTTCACCCATGTGCAGAATATGTTTTGTTATGTGCACCAAGATAATGTGCGGATGTGCGCCACAAGTAGAAACAAAAAATCTAGATATAATATATATTTTTAAAAAGTTACCATAGGGATAATTACTCCATCCAGGACAAGTTAGTCACTTTAAAACTCACTACTCAAAGAATTAAATTTAAGCGTATGAGAGAAATAAAAATTATGAAATGCATAGACCAGTCAAAAAACTAAAATAACACATTTTGGGTATGTCTACACTACGAAATTAGGTCGATTTAATAGAAGTCGATTTTTTAGAAATCGATTTGATACAGTCGATTGTGTGTGTCCCCACTGAGTGCATTAAGTCGGCGGAGTGCGTCCACAGTACCGAGGCTAGCGTCGACTTTCGGAGTGTTGCACTGTGGTAGCTATCGCACAGTTCCCGCAGTCTCCGCCGCCCATTGGAATTCTGGGTTGAGCTCCCAATGCCTGATGGGGCAAAAACATTGTCGCGGATGGTTCTGGGTACATGTCGTCAGGCCCCCCTCCCTCTCTTCCTCCATGAAAGCAATGGCAAAAAATCGTTTCTCACCTTTTTTCCTGGGTTACCCATGCAGACAACATACCATGGCAAGCATGGAGCCCGCTCAGTTCACTGTCACCGTATGTCTCCTGAGTGCTGCTGGCAGCCACGGTACTGCAGTGCTACACTGACGTACACTGGGGGGAGGGATAGCTCAGTGGTTTGAGCATTGGCCTGCTAAATCTAGGGTTGAGAATTCAATCCTTGAGAGGGCCACTTAGGGATCTGGGGCAAAAATCAGTGCTTGGTCCTGCTAGTGAAGTAGGGGGCTGCACTTGATGACTTTTCAAGGTCCCTTCCAGTTCTATGAGATAGGTATATCTCCATATATTATTATTATTATATTACACAGCAGCATCCCCTTGCCTTGCGGACGGCAGATGGTACAATACGACTGCTAACTGTCGTTGTCGTCCCGTGGGTGCTCCTGGCCGACCTTGGTTAGGTTGGTCGGGGGCGCGTGGGCAGACATGGGTGCTCCTGGCTGGCCTCAGTGAGGTCGGTCAGGGGTGCCTGGACAAAAATGAGAATGACTCCAGGTCATTCTCTTCTTTAAGTTTCGTCTAATGGAGATTCAGTCCTGCCTGGAATATCATGCCAGCTGGAGGCTTCTGCCTCAGGTTGCTCTCCCAGTTGGCAGCACCACGCGGTCACACCTACCCCAGCCTACCCCTTGCTCCCATGGCTCATGAAGCCTGGACAGTAGTAAGGAGCAGTTCAACTATAGGCTGAGCAAGTGCATAATGGTGGTAGAATGTGCCTTTGGACTTTTAAAAGCTCGCTGGCGCAGTTTACTGACTCAGTTAGACCTCAGTGAAACCAATATTCCCATCGTTATTACTGCTTGCTGTGTGCTCCACAATATCTGTGAGAGTAAGGGGGAAACATTTATGGCAGGGTGGGAGGTTGAGGGAAATCACCTGGCCACTAATTACGCGCAGTCAGACACCAGGGCGGTTAGAAGAGCACAGCAGGGTGCGCTGCGCATTAGAGAAGCTTTGAAAACCAGTTTCATGACTGGCCAGGCTACGATGTGAAAGTTCAGTTTGTTTCTCTTTGATGAAAACCCGCCCCCTTGGTTCACTCTACTTCCCTGTAAGCCAACCGCCCTCTCCTCCCCCCTTTGATCTCCGCTTGCAGAGGCAATAAAGTCATTGTTGTTTCAAATTCATGCATTCTTTATTAATTCGTCACACAAATGGGGGGATAACTGCCAAGGTAGCCCAGGAGGGGTAGGGAAAGAGGGAAGCACAGGGGTGGGGTAGTTGTAGGGGCACCCCCCTAAAATGGCCTGCAGCTCATCATAGACTCATAGACTTTAAGGTCAGAAGGGACCATTATGATCATCTCGTCTGACCTCCTGCACAATGCAGGCCACAGAATCTCACCCACCCACTCCTGTAACAAACCCCTAACCTATGTCTGAGTTATTGAAGTCCTCAAATCGTGGTTTAAAGACCTCAATGTGCAGAGAATCCTCCAGCAAGTGACCCATGCCCCACGCTGCAGAGGAAGGCAAAAAACCTCCAGGGCCTCTGCCAATCTGCCCTGGAGGAAAATTCCTTCCCGACCCCAAATATGGTGATCAGTTAAACCCTGAGCATGTGGGCAAGACTCACCAGCCAGCACTCAGGAAAGAATTCTCTGTAGTAACTCAGATCCCATCCCATCTAACATCCCATCACAGACCATTGGCCATATATACCTGCTAATAATCAAAGATCAATTAATTGCCAAAATTAGACTATCCCATCATACCATCCCCTCCATAAATTTATCAAGCTTAATCTTGAAGCCAGATATGTCTTTTGCCCCCACTACTCCCCTTGGAAGGCTGTTCCAGAACTTCACTCCTCTAATGGTTAGAAACCTTTATCTAATTTCAAGTCTAAACTTCCTAATGTCCAGTTTATATCCATTTGTTCTTGTGTCCACATTGGTACTAAGCTTAAATAATTCCTCTCCCTCCCTGATATTTATCCCTCTGATATATTTATAAAGAGCAATCATATCTCCCCTCAGCCTTCTTTTGGTTAGGCTAAACAAGCCAAGCTCTTTGAGTCTCCTTTCATAAGACAGGTTTTCCATTCCTCGGATCATCCTAGTAGCCCTTCTCTGCACCTGTTCCAGTTTGAATTCATCTTTCTTAAACATGGGAGACCAGAACTGCACACAATATTCCAGATGAGGTCTCACCAGTGCCTTGTATAATGGTACTAACACCTCCTTATCTTTACTGGAAATACCTCGCCTGATGCATCCCAAGACCGCATTAGCTTTTTTAACGGCCATATCACCTTGGCGGCTCATAGTTATCCTGTGATCAACCAATACTTCGAGGTCCTTCTCCTCCTGTGTTACTTCCAACTGATGTGTCCCCAATTTATAACCAAAATTCTTGTTATTAATCCCTAAATGAATGACCTTGCACTTTTCACTATTAAATTTCATCCTATTACTAGAAGCGGCATGTCTGGGGCTCTGACCCAGAGCGGCCATTTGCCTCTCTGGTTCTTTGGTAGGCTTCACGTGGCACTGCTGCGGGTCCCTGTTATAACCTCTGTCCTTCATGCCCTTGGAGATTTTTTCAAATATTCCAGCATTTCGTCTTTTGGAACGGAGTTCGGATAGCACGGATTCGGTCCATGCTGGAGCTCTTTTGCGATTCTGGGACTCCATGGTCACCTGTGCTGATGAGCTCTGCATGGTCACCTGTCCTGATCAGCTCGCTACACTGGCCAAACAGGAAATGAAATTCAAAAGTTCACGGGGCTTTTCCTGTCTACCTGTCCAGTGCATCTGAGTTGAGAGTGCTGTCCAGAGCGGTCACAATGGAGCACTCTGGGATAGCTCCCAGAGGCCAATACCGTCGAATTGCATCCACACTACCCCCAAATTTGACCCAGCAGGATCAATTTCAGCACTAATCCCTTCGTCGGGGAGAAGTACAGAAATCGCTTTTAAGAACCCTTTAAATCAACAAAAATGGCTTCGTCATGTGGACGGGTGCAGGGTTTAATCAATCTAACGCTGCTAAATTCGACCTAAACTCGTAGTGTAGACCAGAGCTTTGTGTGTGTGTGTGTGAGAGAGAGACAAAGACAGTGTGTGCTGGCTGCTGGGGAAGTTTCTGAGAGATGCCCATCCACGCTTTCTTTAAGTCACTCACTGAAAGCTCTCCCCCTTCTGAACCATGACTCCCCTCCCCCGCTCTGTGGAGATGGGGTACGTGGGCATGGGGGAAGGGGAGAGGCAGAGTGTGTATGTGTGTGTGTGTGTGAGAGAGAGACAGACAGACAGAGACAGAGATTTCAGAGTAGCAGCCGTGTTAATCTGTATCCGCAAAAAGAACAGGAGTACTTGTGGCACCTTAGAGACTAACAAATTTATTAGAGCATAAGCTTTCGTGGGCTACAACCCACTTCTTCGGATGATTGTGTGTGCTGGCTGCTGGGGAAGTCTCTGAGAGACCGTGAGCTGTCTCTTTAAGGCACTCATCCGAAGGCTTGTTGACCTCAGAGCTGCTGCGAGTCCTGATGAGCCCTGTCCCCTCTACCCTGCTCTGTGGAGATAGGGCACAGGGGCTGGGGGAGCGGGAAGGGGACACCCTGACATCAGCACCCTCCTTACCCCCCTCCCCTGCTCTACATAGCCAGCAGGAGGATCCTGGGAGCAGCTGCAGGAGCAACGTGACTGCAAAGCGGCAGGGGGAGGGGCACCTGAACACATGCTGCTGTCTGGATGCGCATGGCTCTGCTAATCAACTGTGCAGCACTTGAATCTCTCCTGGGCAGCCACCCAAGCGCGCAGCTTACAGGGAACACAGGTTTTCAGTAAGTCCGATGTTCTTGAGGGCCTTTGGATGGCAGTAACATGGCTTGTGTGGTGATTTCAGGTGCAGCTGTACATAATGTCATTTATATATGCTGACACACATTGTCCATGTGATCTAACCAACTGATCCATGAGGCATTGGAATGTACCCACTGCCCCATGGAAGCCGAACAGCATAGTTCAAAATATGAGGGGGGAGGGATAGCTCAGTGGTTTGAGCATTGGCCTGCTAAACCCAGCGTTGTGAGTTCAATCCTTGAGGGGGCCACTTAGGGATCTGGGGCAAAATCAGTACTTGGTCCTGCTAGTAAAGGCAGGGGGTTGGACTTGATGACCTTTCAGGGTCCCTTCCAGTTCTAGGAGATAGGTATATCTCCATATTATTATCTACAGACTGAGTGGGGTGAGAAAGCTGTTTTTTCATGAGACATAGAGGTCAACAGGACCTGCCAATACCTTTTCATTAGCTCTAGGCTGAAAATAAACTTAGCAGCTTCCAGCGTTTCTAGTAACTCATCCACACTGGGCATGGGGTAGGTGTCAAACTTCAGTATTGAGTTTACCTTTCTGAAATCAACACACAAACAAGTTGTCCTGTCTGGTTTCAGCACCAGCACAATGCGATTCCTCCTCTCACTGTGAGATTCTTCCATGACCGCCAGGTCTCATAGCTCTTCTCAGACAGTCCCCCACATCTACTGAGGGAGTGGTTGTGGGTTCTCATGGACCTACTGTCTCAGTTCTTTGGCTGTGTGATGGTAGGCCATACTGACAAGGTCTAAAAGACCATGGAGAAAGATCCAATTAGTTGCTGCATTTTGGACCCTCTGTTCCGTTCTAAGGTCTTCTTCCATCAGTATAAGCAGCAAAGAGTCCTGTGGCACCTTATAGACTAACAGACGTATAGGAGCACGAGCTTTTGTGGGTGAATACCCACTTCTTCGGATGCATCCGAAGAAGTGGGTATTCACCCACGAAAGCTCGTGCTCCTATATGTCTGTTAGTCTATAAGGTGCCACAGAACTCTTTGCTGCTTATACTGATCCAGACTAACATGGCTACCCCTTTGATACTTTCCATCAGTATGGCTCAAGAGTCTTGGGTGCTGAGGGTCTAGTTCAGGTACGGGCAGATAGGGTGTTATGAGGAGTGACTCTTGGTCTTTCTAGGCCTTTAACCTCATAAAGGCTAATGTGGTACAATTGTGTTTCCTTTCTCTTCTCTGGCAGCCAAATTTCATAGTCAACCAGCCTCATTTGTTTCACTACCTCAAATGGCCATTGCCACCAGGCCAATTTCAACTTCAAACTCAACAGCAATAATAGCATCCAGTCAAACACATCTAAATTCTTGTAAATGGGCACTTTTATTATAGGCCCTTTCTTGGTTTTGCTGGTCCTTTGATAGGTTTTCCCTTGCAAAGGCCCCTAAAGCCTTAAGCTTCTCCCACAACTGGAGTACATAATGGACCACATTTGTCTCCTTTGTTCCTTGTGCTTCCAGAGGAGGTCTAAAATCCCACAGATTGACTCCTGCATTGCTTGAATGGGGAGAATCCTGTGGGTGCTTGTTGAACCTTTCTGATGATAAATAACAGTGGTTACAAGAGTAACTTGTCCCCGTGACAAGGGTCTGATACTAAAAAGTTCAGCATTTCTTTCAGCATCTGAACTGCTCAGCTAATCCGTCTGTTCGGGGGTGGTAAGCCAATGTTTTAAGTGTCTTAACCTTTACTAGATCATAATGGACATGATGTAAAATTAGTCCCCTGATTGGTCAGATCCCCACCTGAGCAAAACACTTTGTAAGCACAGATGCGATGGTTGCCATATTCATAAAGTGAAGGGGGATGGACTTGGGATACCAAGTTGCAGGGTCTAGGATCACCAGGATATGTTGATACCCTGCCGTACTTTTCTCCAGGAGTCCCATTAGGTCCCTTACTATTCTTTTAAAGGGTACCCCCACTGTAGGAAACAGGACTAGGGGAGCTCTTGGTCCCATTCCAGGTGTTAGAGCTGCCCTCTCCTAAGCTCAAAGGGGAACCATTGTTTTAGCAGCTGAGGGTCAACCACTTTGCCCTCGGCCATTGCCAGCTGGTCATAAGCCCATCTTAGCATCTGGTCATTCCTTTGTACACCTACAAATCAACATGTCTTGCTAGGAGCTCCATGTCTAAGAGGTGTGTGGTCTCATTGTTCTTCATGGTAGGGAGAGAGTCCCTCTCCTGGTGGGAAGTCCCTTCTCCAGGGTCCTCTGCTTCACCTGACTCCATCAGTTCTTTTGGTCCCAAAGATTCTTGGGCCTCTGAGATTGTTGTAGTCCCTGCAGGTGGGTGATTGTCCCACTCCTTTATGGCTTTCCTAAAGTAGGTCCGGTCTCTGCCCAGGATTATTGGGTACGCCAGGGTGGAAACTAGCCCCATGAAGAGATTTCACATATGTTCCTGTAACGGTGTTGGGACTCCCCACCCAGCGCCCCCTGCTGGTCGTCCTTGGGAATTAGCTCAGTCCAGTGGAGCGCCCCCTCCTGGTGGTGTCCCGTCCGTCGTCTCGCCCTCAGTTCGCGTGTGGACCCGCGTTGCTCCCAACTTGCGGCGTCCTCTTCGAGCCACTGCCCTCCGGCAGTGCCCCTTAGTCCATCCTCACCCCCTTCCAGGGGGGTCAATCAGCTGTCTCTCTGTGCCCTGGCCAATGTGGGCAACTGCACCCCCAAAGTCACACTCCTTTTGGCAGGGGGTTGGTGCAGCCCAAGACAGCCACTCCCGTCGGACAGGTGTAAGGCAAGGGGGAAAGGGGGGACCCAGGCCCGCCCACTACTCTGGGTCCCAACCCAGGAACCCTCTAGTGGCAGCCGTCCTGCCCTCCTTCTCTCCCTCTGTCTGTCCACGTCCCTGGGCCACTTCCCCTTCTGCCCCTCGTACCGGCTAGGCCCTTCCCCTCAGGGCCTGCAGCCTGGCAAACACCGGGCTGGAGCTCCCTTCTGCTCCCCCGGGCCTGCCCAGAACTGCGCTGTCCCAGGTGCTAGTCTCCCAGCTCTGGAGACAGACCTTCCCCTATCAAAGGCCTGGGACAGACTGCCTGTTCTCTCCCTGAGCAGCCTTTTTGTAGGGCTGAGCCTGGCCCTGATTGGCTGTCTCCAATCTGGGCCCTGATTGGCTCCCAATAAGCCCTTTTCTTATTGGCTGTTCGTCTGAGCAGGCCCACTCTGACATGGGGGTGGGGCAGACACCCCACCACAGTTCCCCCACCAACAACTGGACTTCCCTAGTGGAGTACAGTTATACATATCTATGCACACGCTGAAGGAAGATACCTCAGGAGAAACTAATCCTAGATCCTACTAGCTGCTCTACAACTAATGTCTGGCTGCATTCAGAGTCAACTAGTCCTGCTACTTCCACCCTGATTAATCTGTATAGGGACTACCATTTTAGCCAGCCTTCATTTTCAGAACCCTTATGTTGGCCATCCAGGCTTGGCCTTAGTCACACTCCATAAAAAGGGAAGTCGCAGCAGGGGTGACCCCATTGTCCATATGCAAAACAGTTTCCCGAAGTGGGGGTTGTGGCCTGATCATCACCCATGGAAAGTCTGGCCCCAGAAAAGGTCCTTTCTATAGGTCTGAATATTCTCTGGGTTTCTGTTCCAGGTTGGGTCAGCATTCTGTGGCTTTGCTGTGACCTCTGACCATCAGTAATATTGAGTCAGAGACATGGTTCCTGTTAGGCCAGCCTCCTCATGTAGCATATGCTTCCAAGCATGCTGGTTCCCTTGACGCCGTATAACTACCCCTCCCCCAAGCATCTTGGAAGGAGGTCTGTCGCAGCCATGTAATTGTCCACAAAGCTTAAGGCTTCGGACAATGTCTCAGGCTGATGCCTCAATGCTCCCAGCCAGGAGTATCTGGGTAAATTGTTCTATTACAATTTTCTCAGCAACCTGCACCCCGGTTCACATCTCAGTTGGAGCCAGTGCCAGCAGTGTTCCTTAAATTGGCCGGGCCCCTGCTGGGTATCTTTCTCCCTGGGAACGTGTTTCATCTATGATATCTAAATAATCCAACATCGTGGCTTTGATTCAAGCCCAGTCTTGTTCAGCAACTGGGTCTGGCACCCCCATAGGCAGCCTGGACCAGCCCCATCAAGTATGGGGTCAGCAGAATGGCTCATTGTTCAGGTGGCTATTTTCCTGCTGTTGCTATCCACCAAATGTAACCAACAATGCCTCAGGGTGATCTTCCGGTCCCATCTTTGTAAGTTTAACCAGTATAGTGGTGATGACTGGAGTTGAACTCGGTGTCTCATGGACACTGACACTGCCCTCCGTGTTTGTAGGAGGGTCAACGCCTGCTGAACAAGAAACTGTTGTTCTTGTTGCTGAGTCACCAGTTCTCAGGCTTGGTCTACACTACCCCCCTGAATCGGCGGGTAGAAATCGCCCTCTCCAGGATCGAATTATCGCATCCCGTCGGGACGCGACAATCGATCCCCAAATCGACGCTCTTACTCCACCAGCGGAGGTGGGAGTAAGCGCCATCGACGGGAAGCCGCGGAGGTCGATTTTGCCACCATCCTTACAGCGGGGTAAGTCGGCTGCGATATGTCGAATTCAGCTACGCTATTTGCGTAGCTGAATTTGCGTATCTTAAATCAACCCCCCCCTGTAGTGAGGACATAGCCTCAGAGTGTAGGTGTGAGCTAAATGGGGTCAAAACACCAGGGATAGATAGGGCTTCCAAATGATTTTTTTTTTTAATTTGAGGACATACCACGGGAAATCTTGGCTGCAGTTTGCAAGAAAGCTTTCTCCAATGACATACTTCCAAGAACTGTGAGAGGCACTTACTTCTGAGATTTGCTAATAAACCTTCATGGATGGTATAGGCTCATTTCATTAATAAATAAAGATGCCAAATTCACCACCAAAATGTTGGTTGCCAAGTTGTAAAAAGATAACTGCTATAGTTTATCAGTCTGGATTTATGCCTGGCATTCCACAAAGCATCATCTGCTTAGACTATTTAATGTGCTTAGCTTCCATAAAGAGTTTGTGAAGGGTGAATCACCACTGTCATTATTCAATAATATGTCTGTGTTTCACCCTACTGAGTGGAGATATTCAGTTCAAATATTAGGACATCTTCATTTTGGGCGCTGTTTTATTGGCTGGATTAAATGTTAGATGAAAAGCCTCTGAGTCAGAGCAAATATACAATCTGAAATGGTTTTATTTGGCAAGTAAATTATCCAATTACAAGAGAAACATCAGTTTAATAGAAAGCACTGGGTGAGATACAGTGGTATTCCACATGGTTGTGCAGATTCACATAGATCCCTGTTAAAGTTTTTGGAGGCAGAGCTGCATTGTGTGGAAGAAGTGCCTGAATGGCAGCAGATACAGTAATGTGCCTGTAGAGGCCAGCAGCCAATATGATGTCTCCAGAGATCCTATGGGGATTATGCACCAATGAGCAGTCCTTGTTCTATCTGGTTAATAATTCTAGCATCTGCTCCCTCAATCCAGACTGCAGCCTTTTCCTGGTGCACAGGATGGGGCAGGAGCAAAGGCTAGACCTAGACATGCCTTTCTAAGGTAGTAGTCAACACCTTGTGCTCAGAGTGCTGGCTATCCAATTCTGGCAACCTCCTGCATAGAAGCACTAAGAGGAAGGGACTTCTTGCATACTATTCTTAGGCAGTCCTAATTTGGACAACAGTGTATCTGCCCCACTTGTGTATACAGGACCACATTTTCAAACATGGGCACAAAAATTCAAGCACTCCAGGCCCACCCACAAAATATCTAATTTTTGCACAAAATCAGCCTTTGGGTACACATAACGGGCAACTGCACACACAAGCACCTGTGTGCTTGAACAACTGCACAACTCTTCATATCCCCTGTGCTACAGAATAAGTCTTCTAGAAAGTGTTGAGATGCCACACTTCCTGTATACTCCAGATGCAGTCTTTGGTTTCCTATGACACACTTCCTGCTGGATCAGAAACAAGGAAGCCCAGGGCAGTTACAGACTGCAGCTACATAGAGTAGTAGAAAGTTGTTACTTCATTACATTGCTGCACATAGTTCTGTTCATAATAAAGAGTTTATCTTGACACTGGTTTCCTCGTCAGTAAAATACTACAGCCCCTAGAGTAGAGAGAGAGTGGCTGGGGAAAATGGGGTGTGGTCTCTGACCCAGGTTTTTCTGGCTGCTAGAAGGAGACCTCTGGGGATACAAGCAGCCAGATATAAATTACAGCTGCCTAAGTAAAATTCAAGGTGATAATCCAGATGTGAAAAATAGTGTGGCTTCATTGATTATCCTCAAATAAACAGAATTCCCTGTTCTTAAAATCAAATGCATTCTCTCTTTGCAGCTCCATACAGCTCAAGCTTCTAAACGAGCTAAAACCAACTCCTAGCTTCCATACTGCCGCATGGCAGAAAAAAGGAAAAAACATTTTAAGCCAGCCTGCACTCTGAGGGAGGCAGGCAGCTTGTATGCTAATGAACTCTCTAGTCTGCTGGTGAAACAGCTATATATATATATTATCTTGCCTTTTAAACTTTCAGTGAAAGGATTTTCAGTTAATTTGGTATAGGTTTGGAGAAACAGAAATTTGTGTCAATTGTCCTACTGCATTCATTCTCACAGCTAAGTCCAGCTCTGAGCCCTGGAAGAGTAGTCTTCATTACTAAGCTAAATAAAGCATAAAACAGATTCATTGAGGGGGGAAAGGGCAACCTTTTCACTTTGTCATCAAAAGTTAGGCAGTTTAATCCACTGTCAGGCATATATAAAAATGGCCTGATTTTCAGAAGTGATGAGCACTTGCTGCTTTCCTTAAAGTAAATGGGAACTGCAAATGCTCTGCACCTATAAAAATCAGGCCATTTTTATTTAGGTCAGGGCTAGTTTATGGCATAGGCATTACAGGGAATGTGCCTCGGGGCCTCCTCCTGGAGTCACATATTTATGTCATCCTCCAAACTTTCATTTAAAAAAAAACCCCAATATTTCTAGCCCATATGATTGCAAAGAAAAGCTTAAAAATTTAACCTGAGCATAACTGATGAAGTAATGTCTATCTGAGTCTGCAGAGAGCCTGAAACTATAGCTCTGACATGAGGGAAATAGCCTGTTCATCTCTGTGAGATCTTAACCGCCTTAAGGAGGACCATTCTGATGCAACTCCAGCAGAGGACTCTGCATATAGCAGGAGGAAGAGAGTGCAGTGGATTTGGCCAGCCTCACCCACCAAGATATACCCTACCTGTTGAAGTAAGTACTGGGGGAATCTCCTGCTGCTGCCCCAGCTGCTAAGAAGTAGAGGGGGGCCCTACTGCTTCCGGTGGGGGAGACCCTTCCTGCTGCTCATATTTTTGAGAGCACGCTGTTGGGAACCCACCTGGGCAAAGCCAGGACAATGGTTTGGTATGGGATTGCCCTGATGAAAACTGATGTTTGCCGAGGTGGGGTACGAGGCTCTAAACAGAGCCCCCCTCCCAATAAAGTTTGTTTATGCCTCAGTGCTAGCAAATGGGTGCAGATTTGCCTAGCAAAGACATTCAGAGTGTTCGTAGGTTCCCAGATTCTTGGGTGGGGTGCTCAAGCCAACATTGAAGAGAATCCCCTAAAATAAGGATCCAGCCCTTGCTACTGCCAGTGCATTGGCCGAAAGGTTGCAGAATCAAGTCCATATTGAGGATAAAATTAAAATTAGTGTCACCAAAAACTCAGTGAAAATAGGGTTGTTTCCCAGAACACTGTTAAATCTTTCACAACATATTGTGTTTTTCACCTACATTGACCTATGAACAATAGGCAACTCTCAGCTTTTATTTAAAACTTTAATGGATTATTATTTTAGTTAAGGCTTTACAAATTCATACCTATCAGAAAAGGGCAGCTTGTGTAATGAACTTCCTGTTTTCATCATATTTTGATACTGCGCCTTTCTGTTGCCTGTTATTACCCAGTTAATATGAACTGCCTGTGGTTTATTTTTAGCTCTCTTGAGCCTATTGTAAGGTCTGTTCAACAGCTTAAGAGCTTTCAAAATGAAGAAAATGTAATTACTGCACTAACACCAAGTTGGGGTTATTCTTTGGTCCTTTCAAACAGCCATGACACAAAAGTGAAAATAGATAATTAATAATGGTTGAACACAAGATACCCATTCAACCCAAAAATAACCTTTTATTTCCAAATTATACACTTAAATTAGAGAACAACGTTTCACTTGCCAAACAAAACATGCTGTATTAATTTCAGCTCCATTTCAAAAATGGGGATAAATGGTTGCCAAATGGAACAGGGGACTATTCGTAGTAGAGAGAAAATATGTAATTATCTAAATGACACAAGATCATAAAATCAAGAATCTTGAAGTCTTATATACCAGATACAATTTGTTTTGGTTTTAAATCAAATCATGTTTTAGCGTATGTATAAAAGTTGTATGTAAGTCTATGGAGAGGGGGAATGTAAGCTCTAGAAATGAATGGTTTAAGCACTGAAAGTTCTTTTATAAAAGAGAGTGACTGAAATAAAACATAATCACATATCATTAAAATCCCCATGAATTTCACCAATATGCACAATTCCATACACAATTCTTCTATAGCAGAGTAAAAGTTTTTTCCCACTTATTTTATGGTGTTATCCTACAGCAATTTGCTACACTTTTGTTTTAAAAGGCATGATACTCAATTCAACTTGTTTAAAAAAAAACAGATTTAGATATGACTTAGAGTAAAAGTAGTACCTGTTTATTTTTGCCAGATAGAACTATTCTTGAAGAATCTCGAGTTTACCATTTTTTAAAAGTATGTTTATAAGGAAGATTTAAGACACCCTTACTTTTTCTGGTGGAAATAAAAAACAAAACCCAATGGCCCCAACTAGATATTTGTATTAGAACAGGGGTTCTTAAACTGGGAGTCAGGACCCCTCAGGGGGTCGCGAGGTTATTACATGGGGGGGTCGCGAGCTGTCAGCCTCCACCCCAAACCCCACTTTGCCTCCAGCATTTATAATGGTGTTTAATATATGAAAAAGAGTTTTTAAGTTATAAGGGGAGTCACACTCAGGCTTGCTCTGTGAAAGGGGTCACCAGCACAAAAGTTTGAGAACCACTGTATTAGAACATTCAAAGTATCTACATGTAACAAAGTGTGTTGGTCAATCTGTTAAACCATTCTTTCAGGGATCATATTTTCTTAAGGACTATTGATCCAATGTATCCAGTCAAATGTCACAGGGACATAAACAAGTGGACTCTCTTTTCAAGGGGTGCTAGTCCAGTCCACTTCCAGAAAGATTTGGACCTGAAAAGATATTGCCTGTCTATCTCCCCTTGTTGCAGCTGAGAATGTTAGGTGTCTCCTAGATCTCAGACCCTACAGGTAGATACTTATATACTTAATCTTCGTTGCCACACAGCTACACAACTGCTGTTGTTGTTTTGTTGTTGTTGTTGTTGTTGTTGTTTCAAATTGTGTCTCTAACCTAAAACATTAAATAAATACAGGAGGTTATTGCTGTGGGGTATCTTAAAGTCTTACTGCAGAGACAGAGAGAGAGAGAGAGAGAGAGAGAGAAAACTCTGTTTCCCCCAGTAGAAAATCCATCTATGTACGTGACATCCTAAAAGCCATTGACAGGTTCTGTTTTCCCAAGATCTGGCACATACCCCATCAGACCTTTTCCCTCTTACAGAAGCTGCTTCCCTAGGGTACCTTTTCCCTGTAGGGACAATTCATTTAGAGAGAATTAAATGACTCTGAAGTTGGAATTCGGCTAGAACACTAGAGGTAGCTGCTCTGTTCTTGCAAAAGCTGTCATGGAATCTTTAATGACCACAAATAGCCAGGGCTCCGGTTCATGTCTCCTTAGAAAGACAGATGTCTATATTTTAATAATGGATATGTGCAGGCCAACTTCTGCTCTCTGTTGAATCAATGTAAATCTAGGGTAAATCCATTGACTTTAGGGGAGTTACTCCAGATTCATACCGATGTAGCTGAGAGCAGAATTGGGTTCTATATTTGTAGTGTTTATATGTTTAACTGTAGAGTGGTATCAGTGTATTTGACTTGCCTCTTCTGCTTCTTAATAAGTAAAATATTTAGGAAAAAGTCTTATTGAAATAAAATAGTAAAAAAAAAAAGGTCGCTGCAAGAAATTAGCATGAAAGAAGGGAGAATTATTTTCTGTAGTCAATGCTAGTACTAATGCAATTAATGGGCTTTAATTAAGAGAGAAAATATTTTAACTAGAAAGCACTTTATAACAGCTAGGCTAGTTGGACAATGGATGACCTGCCAAAGGAGGTCATGGCACTACATCACTGGAAGTTTTTAAGGCAAGACTAGACAGGAAATTAGTAGAAATTCTACAGAAGTCTATGAATGCTCTTCTGCAGTGATACAATGGGCCGGGGAATGACCTAGATGGCCAGGTTTCCCCAACTTTATTTATAAAAGCTTGGGTAATTTCAAATCATTGCTATCTGGTGCTGAATATCTGATGTGTAATCTGTTATCCCCAAATATGACATTTTTAAAAATGCATATAACTACTGTAATTTTCCAAACAAAATCTCTGTCTCACACTAGGCTAGAGTATAACAGTTGACTAGCTTCAGATGTTCAGTAAATTGACAACTATGCATCACACCTTGTACGTCAGACTCGTAAATCCATAAAATTGCAATATTTATCTCCTAAACCATAACTGTCTAAACATTTACAAAAAGTTTCTTACATGAAACACATATTGAAAGTTTAGAAAAGTTGACTGAATCATTTCCTGTGACTCACTAATCTGTTATTACATTTGTTCAGAACACTGGGATTGTCGTTTTTGCTGAATAATTTTTCAATTTTCAAATGTAATGTCATTTTAATAGACTCTTAAATTTAATAATGAGCATTTTATTGTCATATCCCTAATCTCTGACCCTTCAAATAAAAACTTAAGGCCAGGTCATGGCCATGGGGCAAAGAGTAAGAATTCACTCCTATGTCGCCTCTCCAGACCTTAGGTTCAGGAGCCCTTTACACAGGGCAGGTTGTAAACGCACAATGTAGCCTTAATGATGAGCTCTTTTAAAGTGCCCAATCTGAAATCTAGTCAATATTTTAAAAATCAAGTAAAAATAGTTTCAGGTCCTGCACCTGTCCTGGCACCCCACAGGCTAATTTTTGTCATTTTACAATCACAGGTTTCTGGGTTTTTAAGTTTTTTCTCTTCTTCTCTTACTTTGTGAAAGATCCACACAAACATAGGTAACTCATTTAGTGCCTTGACTATACAGGTGTAAACAATGAAACGATTATAGACAAAGTGCTGTCAAATTCACACAGTAAACAATCTGAAAAGAGTGAGAAAACCTTTTCCCTCTAATCTTTTAGTTAAAGTATCTTAGGTTTGACTTTTAACAATAGTATCCGTAGATTACAAAATACTCAGCTGTTACTGTTGCGTTGCTTTTTTGTTCTGGTTTGGTTTTTTAGTTAACAGTGTCCTATTAACATCTTTATAAAGATAACTATTCAGCCCTTCATGATGTTTTTGGTTTTATGAGAAGTTCTTCCCATGGGATTGCTCCAAGCAGATAGGATAGAATAAATGGCATGGCTTTATTGACCTCACATTACTGGAAAAGAGTTGTAGTCTTTGAAGCATAGTTCACTGAAAGGAGGCCTTTGAGAGAGCAGCTTGTTACAGGAAATAGAAGAAAATATTGTGTACTCAAGACAAATGTGATTTTCCTCAGACAAAAAGGCCGTTAACAAATCTCTGAATGAAAATTCCTTAGTGGATATAAGTTTTGTTTTAGGTTTTAACAGTGAAAATATTACAACTTTAAAAAATGTCCATATTGAAAGACCTAGTAGTAATGTTCCTTGCCTCATTTTAGTTCATAAACTACACATTTCAGATATGAATAAAAATTTAAGACAGTATTTCTGTACATACATTGAAACCTACCAGTGTGTGACCCAGTAATCAAAATATGACAGATATATGAAATACCTGTATTTTGTTGCATGCTACATTGACATATTATAATGGTCTTTAACTATAAAACTTTTTTAAAGGATACTCTCATTGTCTGAATAAAATAAAAGATTTTTTAAAAGAAAACTGGAAAAGATAATTGCATCACGTGAAACCATAAAGGCCATCACATGCATTTGAACCATATAATATAAAATACTGTTGATCTCTCTTCCAGAAATTTGAATCAATGCACGAGATTTTTCTAAAAACACAAGACCTGCAAATCTAAAGACCTCTCCTTCAACTTGACTGAGCTGTCTAATGGTGGCAACATGGTGGGTGGCCAATCCTCTACAGTTCCTCTGGGCCCCATCCTATAGCATTAAACTACACGACCCGAACTCTTCCCCCCCAAAAAATGATTACAAATGTACAGAGATAAGGGAATGTAATGGTGTGGCACCACCTCTCACAAGTACCCCCCCCCCCCCGGTTGAGTGTGTGCATGCCTGCAGTTTTTTATCCTCTCATGGTGCCCCCTGTCGGCCGCTGCGCTTCTCAGGTGGGGTCTTTGGTGACTCAGACCTCCGTCCGAGCCACATTCTGTCCATATGCGAAACAAACCAATCCCTTCCAGGGTACATGGTACAAAATGTCCCCAATGTTTTGCAGCTCTCTGCTAAAACAGTCCAACAGGGATCTATCGAAATGCCCCTGCAGTTGGTGTGTCTTCCTGTAGCCCTCCCTGGACTCAGTCTTTAGCCAGTCCAGCAGGACCCATCACAGTACCCTCGGTTGTTCTGGCTAGGTTGCAAGGCTCCTACTCTGGTATTGAGCAGTACCCCGAGGGCTTCTTCCCCGAGGACTCCTTGCCTCTACTTGAGTCCTCAGTGACCCCAGCCTTTCTGCCGAGACATCCCCTTGGATTCAGTTTGCTGACTACAGCTCCCTGCTGAGTCAGTCCCAGTAGTGCAGCCCCCTTCCCTGGGGTGCCACAGTTCTAATTCCCTTCCTTAGGACATAGCCACTTCCCCCAGTGGCTGGTGGGGGGAACCCAGTCTGACCCACTACTCCCAGTCCAAACCCAGGGACCCTTTAAGTATAGCAGCCTCGTGCTGTGTCCCTTTACTAATTGCTGCTCTACATTTCCCTGGGCCACTTGCCCCTAACCGATCTTAGTTGAGTCCTAGCAGCCAGCCAGTAGCTACTTCCTCACTCCCCTGGTCCCTGCCAGTAACTATCTCTTTAGTCCCTGCTGTCAGCCAGGAGCTATTCTTGGGCTTCTCCGGTCCCTGCCAGAAGTGGGCAAATTACAGCCCACGGGCTGCATTTGGCCTGCTAGCCGTTTTAATTCGACCCTCAAGCTCTCGCTGGGGAGTGGGGTCTGGGGCTTGCCCCACTCCGGCACTCCAGCCGGGGAGAAGGGTTGGGGGCTGCTCCTAGCAGCTCCCAGAAGCAGCGACTTGTCCCCCTCTCTGGCTCCTATGCATAGGGGCAGCCAGGGGGCTCCGCATGCTGCCCCCACCCAAAGTGCCACCCCCACAGCTCCCATTGGCCAGAAATCATTGGCTGCAGGGGCAGCGCCTGCCGATGGGACAGCATGCAGCAGAGCCATCTGGCCGCGCCTCCGCATAGGAGCCAGAGAGGGGACATGCTGCTGCTTCCAGGAGCTGCTTGAGGTAAGCGCTGCCTGAAGCCTGCACCCCTGAGCCACCCCTCCCCATGCCCCAACTCCCTGCCCCAGCTTTGATCCCCCTCCCGCCCTCCAAACCCCTTGGTCCCAGCCCGGAGCACCCTCCTGCATCCCCAACCCATCATTCCCAGCCCCACCCCAGAGCCTGAACCCCCAGCCGCAGTCCCCCCCATCTCCTACCCTGCCTCCACCAACCCAGAGCCCCCTCCTGCACCCTGAACTCCTCATTTCTGGCCCCACCCCAGAGCCCGCACCCCCAGCCAGAGCCCTCACCCCCTCCCGCACCCCAACCCCAATTTCATGAGCATTCATGGCCCACCATACAATTTCTATACCCAGATGTGGCCCTTGGGCCAAAATGTTTGCCCACCCCTGGTCTAGCCCCTTAAGCCCCTACCACCAAGCAGGAGCAACTTTTACTCCCCAGTCCCTGCCAACGGACTGAACTCCCTCTAGCCCTGCAGCTCCTTTTATATGGGCCTGCTGGGCCCTGACTGGCTACTCCCTGCAGCCTCTTTCTTGATTGACTGCATCCCACACCTCCTCTCTATGCAGCTTGGAGGACCCTCTCCACTACTCTGTTCTGGGGTGGGGTGTGGCAGGGCCACGAGGCCTCCAGCAGGGGGTCTCAGGGCCTAGTCCACCCTATCACAGGGGGCCATAACAGTGTTTAAGGAAAAATCCTGAGTCCAGCCCCTGCCAAATAGCTAGGCCGGACTCTAGTTAGATATGTGTGAGGGAGAGGGTAAATCCTTTGTGTGGGGTTTCAAAGTGGATATATTGCTGCTCTGTGGAGGAAGCTACTCAAGTCCAATGATAGAAATAGTTTTTGTGGGCTCCTACATGCCATCACTATCAGCCCACCCACTCCCCCCAATCACACACACAAATGCAGTGGATCCTTCAGCCTTACCCTGTCCCCAACACAGGCCCGTCAGGCCTCAGATCTACCTGCTATGTTCTTTGCTGAGCAGGGAGTTTGCCCTGCCAGTGCCCTGTGCCAGTCAGAGGGTGTGCACCCTTTGCCCTCTCCTCTGAATCCAGACCCTCACCTTGCGCAGCAAAAGTTTTACCAGTTCTACCACCAATGGACCCTCTATGGCCAAAGAGGAGAGGACTGTATTTGTCCCTTACTAACTTAGTTTCAGCAGGATACCCAATACCTAGATGAGACAGAGCAGCAGAGTTCTGACCTGGACGATGCCCACACCACTGCATCCAGCAACATCTATACATCAACCTAGGGGCAAAAAGACTGGGGCTCATCACCAGGACACCTGCTTCTCAACAGATTTATCTACATGCTCTTTCTTGTGATACATCACCAGAGCAGAAAGAACCATCTCCAGAATGGTGTCATATTGACCTACGACCAATCTTGGACTCATTACTGGAGAAACCTGCTCTTGAAGTCAGCCAACCAAATAGGAAGTCTGATGTTCCTAGATGCTAGTTAGGTTTTCCAAGGGTTCTCTTGCCTTGGGAAAGCACAAGAGAGAGAGGCTCCTGTGTGATGAAGAAAAGTTTAAGATCTTGGCTAAAATGTGTCGCTTTTTCATCTGGCAGAATTGTTACACTCACAAGAGAAAATCGATATGTTCATCAAGGGCAAGAAATCAGACCTATCTGCTAATATGAACTTGCTTTTCTCAATGGACTCTGAACCACAGTAAATTTTTGGTGCCCTTTATTCATTTGCCTGTAGTTAGGGGAATGTTCCTAAGTTTAGTTATATGTACATGGTTACCATGGGACTAAGTCTAGATTTTTTGGTTGAGATTTGACCTGCCTTTCCCTATTTGGACACTGCTGTTCAAGCAATTGTATTTGTGGCTTATTTCTTCTCTTACTGGATGAGCAGTATGTTGAATGTCCATGGGAACAATTGAATGTAGTGGAGCAGTCAAGTTTCCTTTTCATTTCAAAGGTGAATCCCATATGGCTGATACTGGGGATTTGTTGCTGTTTTACTTTTTATTTATCAATTTTTACTTAAGCTAAATAATAGTGTTAAAGATGAAGTCATTCATCTGAAAAGATGCATTACAGAAGAGCATGCTCATGAAACAAGAGCATATATCATGAAACAAGAACAAATGCCATGGCTAACCTCTAGGTCAATAAGATCAACATAGGTAGGAAAGTCCTAAGCTAAGGATTCAGTTCTCCTTTATAAACATAAGCACAGAAGGGCTCTAGCAGCTCAGAAATTCAGAGATTCCAAGGCCAGAAGGGACCACTGTGATCATTTAGTCTGACCTCCTGTATAACACAGGCCATAGAACTGCCCCAAAATAATTCCTAGAGCATTCCTGTTAGAAAAACATCCCAACTTGATTTTAAAATTGTCAGTGATTGAGAATCCACCATGACCATGCTCCTCATGCAAACAAAGAGAGCTTACATAATAAAAAGAAAATTAATGGGGAAATTTCTAAAAATTTCACCTTGAATAAGAAAATAAAATTACCTGCAGCAGCACAGAGCCACATTTTAGAAGATGCCAAGCTTCAAAGGCTGAGCATTCTAGTCTTGTGCCACATTTCCTATATACAATAGGCCAGATTCTGATCCACATTATACTGTATACATCCTAGGGTTCCATTGGAGTCAGTTCATTTACTCATTCATTGAAGTTCCTGCTATGACTTTCTGACACATATTTTGAGATTTCGACGTATTGCAGTTCTTACTCCTAGTTTATATTCCCTTTAGAGAGTGTGGGGAGGACGTAATATTCTCCAAATTATACAGAATACAAGAATGCTTGGAATTCAAAGCTAGTAAACTATTGCTCATCGTGACTATTTCTTCCAGAAATGCCAAAATGAGAAATGAGAAAAGATGCCTTTTAAATTTTCTATGGCCTGTTGACTTGTGGTTCTAGTAAGAAGCAGCATTTCTACAAATCTAGAATAATAGATAATGGCTGCCACATTAGGTATATCCCATTTTTCCTTCACAAAAATCTAGTACTGTTCTTTCCTAACACCTATTGGGAAATTCTATGGCCAGGCATTAGATTGGAAAATAGTAAATGGTGGTATTTTTCCAAGCTCTGCTCTCAACCCAAGCTTCACTCACAAACCTCCCCATGACCTCTTCCTAATACATTGAATGTCTCCCTTTCCTGTCTCACTCTATACCCCATCTATCTGTTCCCTTCCCTACTATTTCTATACAGGATCTTTAGCTATAGTTCAGTTTCCCACTCCCCAGCTCCCTAATCCAGGACTACTTTGTATATAGTCTATTTCACTGTGTCCCCCGTTAGTCACTCAGTTTCTTTTGTTGTAAATGTGGGTCTTTCACACAGTAACAAGGAAAGAAAAATATTTTTAAAAATGGGACAATGTGATTGTAAAATGACAAAAATTGGCAGGGGGATTCAGGGGCAGTACAGTAACTGAAATGGCTTTAAACTCATTTTTTAAAAATTGACATAGGAATGCCAGAGATTAATTACTACTCTTCTTTTCCTTTGTGTAATACCTGCGGACAAACCCAGATGTTTGTTTTAAAAAGATCCTGTGTGTAACCCAGTGTGTGCAATTTATGTCATAATAGCAAAACTAATGCCTCTTTAAAATGTAGCTTTGTCAAATCCTCTCTTGATCATGCACTGTGGGAACATGCAATCTTTCAGACTAAAATCTACTAAATCAATTAGATGCTTGAATTTGACGTTAAACCAGTCTCCAGGTGTCTTCCATTGAGGACAAAACAAAGCAAAGATTTTCCTAAAGTGAATATCAAAGGGAGTCTGTTTTTCTTGTTGTAAGTGGTATTGTTATTAGTGACGAGATGCATTATTTTAGCCTAGATTATGAACTTCCACATTCACCAGACTTATTAGAAACTCAGTAGGAATGTTATACTAGCATCCAGATACTATGGTGGTGGGCATATTAGAAATGAATGAATTAAATTAGAGAAAGAAAGAAAGAAATAATATACTTTGGGGATAAAAGAAAAATATTTTTGGGGACTAATATTTTATGGACCTTTAGAACATCAAAAAGTCTCAGCCTTTTTGAATAGACTTTTGGTTCCCAATCCTTGACTATGAAACTCTCATATGATCGCCTTCCTTCCAGTTCCCCTCCTCCCTGGGAAGGACTTTACTTATTCCTTGGTGTATAAATTGCAGGAGAGGGGAAAAAACAATACATATTGCTTGGCATGTGTTCTGTGCATAATAAATACAATTAAAAAAGGAAAACTATTTATTTGTACCTTTCAGTTGTGTTAAATATTGTAAGTGAAAGGGGCTAAAATGCATAAAGAAATAATTTCCCTGAAGAATAGGAACCCTGACTGAACAAAAAGGGACTTAGAAAGAATGTTGCTCATTTCATTAGGAATGTTTGACTAGACTTTGAATACTCCTATTTGCTCAAAGGTGTAGCTAACTGTTTGACTACACTTGCGCTTCATTCTTTAAAACATTCAAGAGACCAAATAACCAAACTTAGCCAAATTTATTGTTTAAAAACAAAATAGTACAATACAAAAAGGAGACATACATGCCCTCCTTCCAGGAAGCAAATTTTCACAGATGTGTTCACCTTACATAGCAGGTGTACTTCAAAGATAAGCATTTCGGCTAGTAGTATTTTGATTGTACAAGTTACAAACAACTTTGCCCGTCACTAAAATCCAGCCCATCAGTTCCTTAACTTATCGTTCTTACCTTCTTTATCTTTGTTTTGGATAGTAGCATTCCAGATACTGGTCTATGAAGGTATCTCCCCAGCTTGTACTGGGGCACAACATTGAAGTATTTTGCAATTGACAAGTTTCCTATTTTCTAACCTCAAAACTGACTTTGCAAAGCTAAAGTGTTGTGGGATACTGGACATGGGTGAATGGAACCGTGGGAAGAGCATAATACGTTCAGTTAACATAACTTCCCAAACACCCATATATATAATGTACTATTATATTAATTATCAGAGGGGTAGCCGTGTTAGTCTGGATCTGTAAACAGCAACAAAGAGTCCGGTGGCACCTTATAGACTAACAGATGTATTGGAGCATAAGCTTTCGTGGGTGAATACCCACTTTGTCAGACAATATTATATTAATACTATGCTTATGATACCTAGTAATCTGGTGTATACTATGCCTAACAGATATGTATTGGCTAACACTCTGGCTAGACTGGACATTCTAGTGGCACAGTGCAAACCCCTACAAATTCTGCTTGCGGAGATGCTAGTCACACTAGTAGAGCTCAACATAATAAACATAATTTCTGTTGATTCAAAGCTGCCTTATAATAGACCAGATCCTCCACCCATGTAAATCAATGTAGTTCCATTGAAAACAAAACTAGATAACAAGGTACAAGAAGCTGCAATTTTTTATCTACAATGGTGGACAGGACAGTAAAGAAATATATATGAAGGAATTGGTCTTATCACGCTGAAACTATTTAATATTACATGAAGCAGTAACAATATAAAGCAAGATGCTCTACTAGTATTAATCAGCATAGCTCCATGAAGTAAATGGAGGTATGTCATATATCACATTTCTTCACCATCCTGTCCATACCATCCTAAATACTGAGTTGCATTCTGCCTGTGCCTCCTTCGTTACCTAGGTTTGTTTGAAGACCCACGCTATCCTCCGTTGAGTGTGACACTATAAACCTGATCTATACCAGGCTCATTACCATGGTATCTGAGCACCATAAAAGACTTTTAAAACAAACATATTTTACAAGTATCTTATATATCTTACATTTGTCTTGTTCACTCGCCCCATATTGTTTTGTTTTGTTCATTTTTTAAATCTTTTTTTAATCATTCCTTTGTTTATTGTTGGAAAGGTAAATCAAGTGAGTTTTTCATCTTGCCCCAAAGGCAGTGAGATTTCTGCTCATTCTGATGTATTTTACCAGTGAGTTCCACAATCCTCTATACTGCATGACATTGAAATCCCACACTACCCCTAAGCTATATGACACGCTCAATAGCCATTATACATACACTTTATACTGTACCATCTCTATAAAACTTTCCTAAAAGCAAAAGCTGTTGCATGTCAAAGTGCATTACATATTTGAGAGAGAGAGAAACATCAAGAGAATCTAGAGCCAACATACAGGAATCTTCAACAAGGGCAGCCTTTTAGCAGAGAGCCTTGGAATGATGGGCTATTGCACTTGCTGATTTTAAGCAAGTTAAAATATTATATCAATTAAAGAAACATAAAAGCATTTCTTTTACAATAATCTAGTCCCAGATGTGCCTAACAAACAGTCAGGATCTTGTGTACATGTTGCATAAGAATTACAACAAGCCTGCCAGAAATTAAGACTCTAGTTAAAGTTTTAAAAGATTTTTTTTCACTTCCTTTTCTGAGTCACTCTTTGCAAAATGCAAGCCAAAAATAAAACCAATTTACTCACAGCAAAAGATCTAAGACAGCTTTTACATTTTTGCACTATGCAGTGAATATAAAAAAATGGACTATTTACATTGTGTATTTATTATGATGCTCTCCAGAATATGACGTTCAGAGTAAAAAATTGCAGTATTCCAGTTGCTAATTGAAATTGTTTGGCTATCAATCAAGGGAAACATTAGGGATAAATCACATAAATATTTGCCTACATAGCTTTATCTGAGGCCTGGTATACACATAGCTTTTGTACAGGTATAATTATTTCAGTTAAGGGTGTGATTTTTTTTATCAGCATTATTATGGTGTACAATCTCCTAGCATGGACGCATTTACTGGGTATAAAGATGACTTATACTGGTATAGCTTATGCGCTTCTCATACAGGAATAGCTATGCTGGTATAAAGCACCTTTATACTGATATAACTGCATCCACAATAAGGAGAGTTATACTGCTCTAACTATAATTAAAGCAATACAACTCTTGTGTGTAGACAAACCCTAAATGACTGCAGTTAGAATGGCAAATATGCCCTCCTGTAGTAACCCGCATCCTGGCACTAGCCACCTGCTGCAGTTGTGAAGCAGCAGCACAGAATGCTGTCCTGCGGAGAGAGACATCCAAGGAGAGCGCAGCTCGAGTTGGGCAGGGGGCTCGGAATCCACCCAAAGGGGCAGTCAGAAAAAGCCGTTAGAGAAGAGGAAGGATGGAGATGCTGAGCTAGCAGATGAACTGGAGCCTGGGTAGGGGTGAAGGGATAAAATAAAAGAACAGGAGAATAAAAGCAGAGGACTGGGAAGTGAGAAGGAGGAAAATAGGAAAGGTTTCAGGTCAGGAGAAGCAGAAAAAAAGCAGACCTGCGTCCATGAGCAGATGCTGTTAGAGAAGGGAAGAAGAGGGAAATCAAATCTAAAGACTTACCAGAGAGAAAGTATCAAGGGAAAAAAACTGAAAGGAAATATAATTGTTGAAAAAGGGGAATTGATCAAAAAGCTGTAAACAGATCCTGGAAGCAATGAACGAGAAGCCCCCCACAAAGGACCTAAAGTACATGAACAGAGAGATTGACTGTGTGAACATCTATTGACTGAACACAGTTCAAAAATGCCTAATGGACAAATGAGGGCCACCAGGTGACAAAACCCCACTTGTGGATAAACTTGGAGAAAAGAGAGACAGCCACAGGAACACTGAATCTAAGGACCATTTCAAGCAGAAGAGAAGCTAAGAACAGGACAGCAAGAGTGGACCTGGACTTACAGTCAAGGAGAGGAAAAGTTGATTCTTCTCTGAAGTGACACAGTATGTTGTATAGTAATCTCTTTTGTTCATGTTAATAATGTATGTGATACTAAGTGCACAGCATGTATAAGCTCACAAAAGTTAATGAGATGGTAACATATAGTTTATTATTATAAATAGTAAGTCTTTGGTAATGTTCTATATTATTTATGCTCCTGGTACAATTTGGGAGGTTTCCCTTATGAAGTTCTAAAAAATGTGAAATGATCCCTTTTGTTTTGGTTTGTTTGATTTGTTTGGTTTGTTTTGGCCTCTGCCTCCCCTCACCATTAGCATAGCCTAGCCTTGCCAGGTCACCACACTCCGGGTTTCAATCCGCAATCCTGAATAACGTGCAGGATAATCTTCTCCAGGGTGATCTGTCATGTCCCAAGGTATTGGCTTATACCGAAGCACCCAGGTGCCAGTGATGCGAGCTCCAATTACACCTCTAGCTCGATATAACGCTGTCCTCAGGAGCCAAAAAATCTTACCGTGTTATAGGTGAAACCGCGTTATATCCAACTTGCTTTGATCCACCAGAGTGCGCAGTCCCGCCCCCCCCCCCCCGCCCCCCGGACTCTGCTTTACTGCGTTATATCCAAAATCGTGTTATATCGGGTCGCGTTATATCGGGATAGAGGTGTACATCAATATGTATATACACAGAACACAGAGTGAAATCCTGGCCCCATTTATGTCAGTGGGAGTTTGCCATTGACTTCAACAGGGCCATGATTTCATCTTAAGAATTCCACTGTATAATGAGGCATTTTAGTCAAATGCCTGACACACTGAGTTAAAAGAAGGAGGCTTAGCAGAGTTATATACTGACACATGCACATGACTATTTCAGGACACAGAACCCTGATAGCTATGGCCTGGCTGGCTGAGGGAGGAAGTAAAATACTTTAAATTGTAATAGGTGATCTAGCAGTGAATTCATTATAGGAACAGCTTATTTCATTTGTTTGTGCAGTACTAGCATGTGTACTGAGTCACTAATACCAGTCATGCTTCGGGTATTTGCCTTGGACGAATGGTCAATGGTACCCAGTGAATCTCAAGTCACATCCGTTACATGTTTTTCCTAGCTCAGAATCACCATGCTGGCAAGATCGTGCAGGCAGCCAAAGGGATGAGTAAGGAGCCTGTTCCCTCCATGTGTCATACATTCTCCCTCCCTACACAGAGGCCAGGAAAACCTTGGTTTGACCCAAAATTGAGCACTGCTACACTGCCACAAAAAACAGAGGCTCTTGCTGTAGAATGTAGGTCTACAAGACCACAGAATACACAGAGCCTTAAATACAGACCACTTTGTACATTAAGCTACAGAGACGTTAGTTAATAAATACATGGGATTTTACAGGTGTTAAATTAACCAGCGGAGGAAGCCTAATGTTCCATTAATGTAACAGATATAGTACAAAAAAAATTAAAACGAATACACAAGCTGCTAAGTTTTTTAAGTATGTTTCTGATTTCCTGAGCTATAACAATTATGAAATTTACCAGGGTCGGCACTCTTCTGGTACTGCTAGACTAGGCATTCTATTAACCAAAAAAAAAAGAGTGCATTCAAGAAGTAAATGGTGCCAATACATCTCCAAAATGAGCTTAAAAGAGGCACATTTAACACTGAAACACTTTCATTGCTTACTGAACCTCTGCTCCCCACTTTGGGTAAAGACATGATTAAAAATCAGGTTGGGAGTAAACCTAAATGTTAACTGTGAGGATTCCAATTGGGATAAACATGCCCATTAGTGTCACATATAACAGGCCCTGTACAGACACAGAAATAATAGAACACTGACATTGTCTTCAAAACACATGAGCTTTTTTTACTTTAGTTTTGATGCAGACTATGACAATGAAAACATATAAAACAAAACTCACATATTTGATTTTGTTAATTGCTAAATGTGTCATTACCTGATGGAAGGCTGAGTATCCTCCCTCAGTTAAGGACCGAGTTCAAGAGTTGCAAAGCATTCCCCCATTAGAGAAATTTACACATAGTGTGAGAGGGAAAAGGGAGGAATTGCCTTAATCTGAAAATCCTTTATTGTTATCATTTAATACTACAACATGATTCTGACTTGCCACTTTTTAATGGTCATCTGGTGAAATGACATAATGGTTTCTAATGGTTCAACAGAGCTACAACGAGGCATTTAGTGCCCAGGCAAGCAAGCATATTTGCACCCCCTACCATTTTTTCCCATCATATTTTCCACTCCATTCAAAGGTGGCACGTAACTGTTCATAGTAGGGGGGACACAATTCAAAGGTTCTGAGGGAGTATGTTTCAAACTGTGTGGTGTGCCCCCCGAGGGGGTGTGAAGGAACATTGGGGGGGAGCAGCAACACCAGGTGGCTCGGGCCAATGATGCCAGATGCTCGGGCCAGCCCTGAATGGTGGGGCTCATGATGGAGTTCGTGGAAAGAACCCCACCTCCACCCCATGACTCACCTCAGCAGGCCACCCAGCCTGTCGAGGTTGGGGAGGCACAACCAAAAATCGGGGAGGGGGGACATGTGACCCAATGTGCCCTCCCCCCACACATCACCTCTGGCCCCATTTTCCTGCCCCCGCGGCTTTGCACCTGAGGCGGGTGCCCTGCGCACCCCGCCCTGGTTACTGAGCCATGTGACTCAGTATATCCCATGAGTTCTGTCAAGCAATTGTTCAAATTGTCATACCATGTTACAATGGAAATGAATACATGTGAATCTCCATTTTGAGAGATTTAGTTTAGCATAGTTCTCACGATTTAGTTGATTAGCAGATTTGTTTGTTCACTGTTTTTTTTTCTGATTAAATTATGTTACTAAACCACACTTAACCATGCTCCTTAAAGTACAGTTTTATGCTGAAAAGTAACTGTGTAAAAAAGGAACCTTCTGACTCAACCCCTTTATTCTTGTTTATTATATTTAGAGTCCTATCTGATGTCATTAGAGACATAAGTTTTACTGCATTTTACTCCTGTTATCCCTGCAGAGCCAAATACAGCTAAGAGAGAGTGAGCTGGATTCTATTACTCCTGGTGCACCATCAACACAATTGTTTATTAAGTTCCATTCATTTACATCTGTATAACCCTACTGAAGGCAATGGAGTTTCACGGGACTTACTGAAGGCATAATGGGAAAACAGTGGAGCTGCATAGATGTACAGTAATTGAAGCACAAATTGACCTATAGTTCCCTTTATTACTGCTAAAGAAGCACAAGAAGGAAATCATCCAACCCGATTCTTAGATTGCAGGTTGAATCCGTAGGGCTGGCAGTTAGAAGGATCATTTTTAATTGGAAACTGAGCACATTTAATAGAGGCAATAAGTGTAGAACCCCATGCTGCCATTTTTGTAGGATCACTTTTCAGAACAAAAACATCCTTTTAGGTGTTAAGGAAGCTGTTATGGTAAGTAAGTCATATAGGAGCCTATGAATTACGTACCAGCTATTTTAACATCTTTCAAAACTTGCTACAAAATACTTATTTTAAGAAGTTTGTTTTCTAGTTGTTATTTATTATGAGTTTAGAATGCTTCATTAAACACAGAGGGCATGGTCCCTGCTTGCATTCATATCAATGTCAACAAGAGTGCAATATTTCATGACAATCGTCATGTATTGCATTCCTGACTCCATGAATAGCAAAGTGCATGGAGGAGGATTTTCCTATGTTTGAGTTCTAATTTTCTCCATGAATTTGGCATCTACTAAAATGATTTTGTGTGTGATATTATTGAGTAAGGCTGTACAAAACCACAAAAAAATAAACTTGGTAGGGAAGCTCCACCTAGCTGGCAAAAGTTCCTTATTTATGTGGCCCAGTTTGGTTCAACACACTGTGCAGCCAATACTTAGTTACGTAAGTTGTTTCAGTACAAAAGTTCACTGTAGCAATCAGAATGCTAAATGAATCAGATGGATCGGCTTGGAATGTAATTCTCAATGCAGAGGCTGGATGTGATGCCATTGAGGCCTACCGTATCAGTGCTATAGGCAGAACCAGAGACTCAAAAACCTTCTAAAGCTTCTGTCATAACTATAAAGGGAAGGGTAACAGCTCTCTGTGTACAGAGAC
>NW_020664580.1:2570537-2609903 GCF_002925995.2 Terrapene triunguis
CCCTACATTTGAACCCTAAAGTTCAAAGTGGGGATCCAGCCTTGACAGCTTCTCTTCAAAAAAATAAAGAAAATGCAGACACCAGGGAGGCAATTGGTGTCAAGTTTGATCACCTCAGACTGACCAATGTAGAGGGGCATACAGATATTAGGGAGAAAAGTGTGAAAAACACAGTGGACAGGTGGAAAAAACAAGAAGGCTGAAATAAAGCAATGGGAAACATTGTGCAGTGGGTTAGTGAAATCAGATGAAGCACTGAGGGTTTTAATCCAAATGCATATTATATAATATTCCACTGCGACCTCTTGCACGATCAGAAGATGAATGAATTGCTTTGATAGAGATATAGATCCTTGACATTTTAGGACCTGATAGTTCAATCTTAATCAACTCTTGCTCTATCTGTCTAGCTATATAGTAATACAGTTCTGATTATGATACCATCTAAGCACCTCCCAAGTATTTAAAAATGTTAAAAACCATACTCTCTCTTCCTGCCTGCCTGTAGGAGAAATAGCCTGATAAGTTCACAGGGTTCTTTGATTGTTTAATAATTTTTATATGAATGGGAAGGTGCATGTAACAGCATGGCTTGCCTTGGTAAGCCAGCCCTGATTACAAGATGAGCCCCACCTGTAGGGAATCAGGTGATTCAAATATAAAAGACAGCACAGGGGTGATAATTGAGAGAAGTGTAGGAGACACAAACAAAGAAGGAAGCAAGGCCAGAGGCTGGGTACTAGCCAGAAAGAGATGAGGGATGATGGCTTCAGGTGGAGCAGGCTAACGGAGAAAGAACTGTCAGCTGAAGAATAGGAGCTAAGTTTGAACTGTTGAATTATGCTTTTTGACTTCGTTGATGATTCATTGGATTAATTTGTGGCTCAGAACTCTGAGGTCTGTGTGGACTTTATTTGACATTAACCAGCCCCAAAAAGGTGTGCTGTGAGCGACAACAGAGACTGTCTGAAGTACTTAAGGGGCCCGCAGAAGAGGTTAACAGGGCAGGGTGCCTATGGTGATGAGGGGGTGCCTAATAAGCAGCCACACCCTAAAGTGCACTGTGAAGAATTATTAACTCAACAAAACTAATTTAGCATTAATTGAGTGTTATGGTGTTAACAGCCCTTATTTCTTGCCATTGTGATTTCCAGAGTGAAGTCCAGAGTCTAGGTCCACCTCCTGTGAAAGTTCTGTCTCCTGCACTCAGATCTTTTCCATTCTGTGAATAGTTTTAGTTCCAGTGTAACATGGCTGCCATCAGAAGTCATGCTCATAGAGGGAGAGGCAATCTCTCAGGTCGCTAAAGCCAGTTCCTAGGGCTTCTTATATTAAGACAGAGCCCTGAACTGAATTCTATATTTAATGAGGAGCCAGTGAAGAGTGAAGTACCAGGGTGATGGTGTTTAGTGATGTGTTGCTGTGTGGTGTATTGGACCAGTTGGAGTTTTTGTATTTGTGGGTTGCTTTTTTGTGTTCTGTTTTTTAGGGTGGCTTCATTCCTAAATATAACAAGTGGCAATTATCAAACCTGAAGGCCAAAAACGTATGGAACGCCATAGCCAGTGGTGGGTCTGATAGGATGGGGTGCAATCCTATGGCTAGCCAGAGACCTGTATGAATTATTTTGCCACCATAGCTATTTAGGTATCCAGTAGCAATGAGTCAAAAAGGACCTAAGGGCTACAGACCAACTTAACAATCGGAGGGCAGACACTTTCAGCAGTGTAACAGGGGATTCAAGTTTTTCCGAAGTGCTTCCTTCTCCTTGCTAGCATCACCTGTCTTGCCTGGATTTAGCTTTAGCCAGTTGCTCTTCATCCAGGTGCTGGGTTGGACTAGGCATTGAGAAAACAGGGATATAGTGCTGTTTATGTTTGATGTAGAGTTGGATGTTCTGTGTATTGTTGGCAGGTCCGTCCCATATTATCTCACTAGCTCTCCCAATGGCTCCTTACAGAGGTTGAATAAATAAGGGAGAGCACTGTATGGGACTCCATAGATCGGGGCTTTAGATGTGCAGGAACAGTTTCCCATAATAACCCTCTGGATTTCTTCTGAAATGGACCAGAGATATTTTAGGGGTACTTGCATTCATCCCTGGAGCTTTTTGCAAGTGACAGGAGTCAACAGTATCAAATGCCATAGAGAGGTCAGCAGGATGAGTTACAAGTGTACTCCATCCTGGGTTCCAAAAGAGAACATGGCACAAAGAGACAATCTTGTGAACACAGGACTTTAAGTGTCTGGAAAAAAAGTGAGACCGAGCATATAATATTCTCAGACCCTTATGTTTTCCAGACCTGAGGCCTAACAGCAGAAGAACCTGTTGCTTATTTTCATTGTCATACATTTTTGATGAGAAAATGGACACTGCCACTTTTATTCTGCAAAACATAGAATGAGATAAGGCTAAAATGTATGTTTTCTTGGAGCCAGAGTCTGCTCAGCATCTGTTAGACAAAATCAAGAAGCAGGGGAAATAGACACTGAATCAGATTAAAGACATTACTAGAGACTCTTTCCTGTGGTTAAAATTGCTGTCTATGACACATGGTTTCAAGTAATGGCATTCTATCCCTGGTCTTTGAAAAAGAACAATAATTAGCTCACTGGTAGAACTACCTGTACAAGTATATTCAATGTAAATAAGCTACTTTTTTTTAATTAAGATGCAATACTAATTGATTTTTATCCTTACAAAACTACAAAAAGGAGGTCTGTTTGCCAATGTATGCCCTGTATAGAGTCGTTCATTAATCATGTCAGAGTTCATAAGTCATGTTTGAGACTGGGTAAATTACCATTCTAATTATACGTAGCATCACCTTCCACTCCTGTATCCAACTGGTCATACTGCACTTTCAGACTCTTCAAATGCATATAGAAATAATATGTTGATTTGTGTTTAAAATGTACTGTTAGCAAAATCACCAGTGTATTAAGATTGCTCTGCAAGTATGCAAATGAATTAACAATAATTTTCTTTTCCATGTTTGGACAGACATGCTTGGCCAGATTTAACTACATGAGCTTAATGAATTCCTGTTGTGACTTCACTTGGAGCCACACAAGGAATAAATTTGCGCCGCTGAGAGGCCTGTTTGAATTTACTGTTTACGTAAACTTGACCTAGGCCTATCTATGCAAAATTTCCAACTGGTACAACTCTGCTCATGATAGAAGCAGCAGTGCTCAGCACTTCTGAAAACCAGCCTACTCCTTTATCCATTGAAATATGGATTTAAAAACACTTTAAATCTTGGCCCAAATGTTGAAATAAAGGAAAGAACAAAGGTACTAAAATATAAAAATGGGCTGTCAAACTGCTCAACGGGTTGTTTAGGGTTTTTCTTTTCTTTCTTTTTGGTGGGGGGGGCGGGAGAGAGTGCTGTTTAATTAAAAATCTTTAGGCTCTTCTTTCTTCCCTCCCCCCCCCACCCTCTTTTTTGTTTTGTTTTTTCTCTCTCCCTTCTCACTTCCTCCCCTGGTTCTTTCTCCTCTTACCCTCAACCTCCTTCCAGGTCAATCCAAGCTCTTGTCCCCTAATATAACTGCAATATATTTTGCTACCACTGTTTCAAAACGGAATGAACATAAACCTTATAAAACACAAATATATGAATAATTAAGGGGACAAGAGCCTTGCTGGTGGAAAGGCAGATAGATGAGAAAGTGAAATTAATCTAAAGAGTTTAAAGCTTTTTTAAAAAATCAAATTCCCTTTCTATGGTTTCACAGCCTCATTTTCTATGCTTTTAATGTCTTTTTTTTAATCATGTTTTAAAAGATTTTTTTTTCTGCACACAGCAAAGGGAGATAGAAACTGAAGTAGAACTTTTGTTGGTTGGTTTTCATGTTGTCACTTGGACAGCGTAAGGGCCACGGACTACATTATGCACCTCCATGTCCTGAGTCAAATCTGGCCCATTACTGGGTAAGCAGCCTGTAAGAGACAGGTGTCCGATGCCATCCAGACATTGTGTATTACGGTATTCTGCTTTCATCTGGTCAAAGTCAAAGATGATACCCACAGGGAAATTGGTAGGAATTTGGAGCAGATGTCCATACTACCTTAGATAGCATTGGGTGGTTATTTTGAGAAAGGGGGACCCACCTAGTTAGAAAACTGATCTCTTGATTCAACTTGAATTCATACCATTTGATGTTTTCGATCATTCAGGGATGCTTCATCTGAATGGTGTCCAACTTCTTTTCAATTCTGAGAGTGAGGCATGTTTCAGTCCCACTAGGAGAATACTAACTAATAGATATAGATATATATCTATCATATATATCCTCCGCTTTGCCTCTCTACTTTATCAGGGTGTTTATCATTCTTGATGAGGCGCCTCATTACTGACTCTGCTTCTGCAGTGTGGACTTAAAGTTCGTTCTTGATGGTACCCATGTTGTTGACAACAGAGCCAAAGTAGGTGAAATCACCAACAATCTTGACTGGGTGGTCACCCACTAAGATGCTAGAGCCCACAGCATGTTCAAAATCAACAGTAGTAGAATTTTGGTTTTACCCCAATTTATTTTCAGGCTGACTTCTGCCACTGATCTTTCCAGGGCTTTAAATGCAGCAAATAACTTGCTCATTGATTTGGCAAACTCAATGTTCATGAGGTTCTTATAATTAAGGCATGTGCCTAAAATTCATGTATGTGGTGGCTACTCAAGCACATTGTTTACATTGATGGCATTCAAGTGTTCTGGGGCTGCCACACATCCTTTTTAAATGCCCGACCTAATTGAGAAGGTGGTTCTTCCCTTGTGACAGGATCCCCGGGATGCAGCCTGGGACTGTGGGATTGCTGTGCCCCCTTAACTCTCCAGCCTGGGCTGTCTCTCACAATGCTTTGCTAGTGACAAGGAGCAAGCCCCTCCAGGTGCTGTTATCACTCAGCACAACCCCATGTGGAGCCCCCTACCCAGCTAGATTGCATGAATGCTCCCAGAGCCACTCATGAATCACACACAGAGAAAGGCACCAGCCAAATCCTCCCAGCCTTGTACTTCAGGAATAAACTGTCTTACATTGCTCATCTTGAGCAGTGCAAATTTATTAATTGGTTCACCACTTCATCAGTGGAAAGTGGACATACACCAGCCTTTCTAAACCTGAGCAAACATTCTTACCGAACACTTCAGGCAAACTCACTGGTAAAGATAAACAAATGTATTGACGACAAAAGATAGGTTTTAAGTGATAAGCAAAAAGTCAGGGTGGATACCAAAAGAAAAGAAAATATAAGCATTCAGTCTAAACTTTCAACCCTATTAGACTGGGTAACATCTAGATTAAGCAGTTTTTCTCACCTCACTGGATATTGCAATCCTTAATATACAGGTTTGTCCCTTAAATATGGGCCAGTCTCCTCTCTTGTAGTCTTCTGACTGTCCTTGTTGCTTGCAGCATAGATGGGGCCAGAGAAAGGCCAAGCAGTGGGCTCGTGTTCTGTTTTATACACTTAGTCCATATGCTTGGAGAACACAAGTCCAGGCATGTCTGGTGGGCATTGCTGAGTCACAAAGTGAAGCAATACCCCGATGTGTGTCCTGTGAGTCATTGAATTGTAACTCCTCTGCTAGACAATGGCTGGTGATGTCTGTTCAGCACTCAGCCAGGTGTTGGTTACCTCTTCCCTTGTCATTGTCTCTGGAGAGCTAGTATTTGGGCACTTCCCAAACCCACAGCATTTTTTAGTGAAAACCATACAACACAATTCTTATAACTTCATATGCATTGATGATATACAGTAATTCCCCACTTAAAGTCATCCCAGTTAACGTTGTTTTGTTACGTTGCTGATCAATTGGAGAACATGCTCGTTTAAAGTTGCACAATGCTCCCTTATAACGTCGTTTGGCAGCCGCCTGCTTTGTCCACTGCTTGCAGGAAGAGCAGCCCGTTGGAGCTAGCTGGTGGGGGCTTGGAACCAGGGTGGACTGGCAACCCCCTGATCAGCTCCCCGCTCCCCTAAGTTCCCTGTGCGGCAGCCACCCAGCAGGCTATCAATTGCTGGCAGTTCAGCTGTCCCTCCCCCCACTGCCATGTGCTGCTCCTGCCCTCTGCCTTGGAGCTGCTCTCTGGAGCCTCCTGCTTACTGTGGAGGGAAGAGGGAGGCTAATGTCAGGGTGTCTCCCTCCCCCCTACTCCTGCACCCCGCTTACCACATTTCCAAAGAGCAGGAGGGACACACGACAGGGCTCAGGACAGAGGGAGCTTGCTGGCAGGAGCTGCTGTCTCAACTTGCTGATCTACTTAAAAAGGCAGTGTACTTAGAGTGGGGTCAGCATACTTAAAGGGACAATGCGCATCTCTCGCTCTCTCACACTCACACTCGGTGCCGTAACAAGGGCGAGGCGAGTGAGGCACTTGCCTCGGGCACGCAAAGCGGAGGGGCGCATCTCTACCACCCAAGTGGGGCGGGGGGGGGGGAGCCGCGATCAGCAGTGCTTTGGCGGCAGCTCTACTGCCGCCACTTCTTCAGCGGCAATTTGGTGGCGGGTCCCTCTCCGATAGGGACTGAGGAACCCGCCGCCAAAGAGCCTGGAGCTGGCCCTTGCCTCGGGCGCAAAAATTCCTTGTTACGGCTCTGCACACACACGGTGTGTGTCTCTGTCTGCCATGCTGTCTCCCCTCCCTCCATTCATGCTGCCTTGTAGAGTGAGAGCCTACATAACGTGTTAACCCTTGAGGGCTCAGCCGATTGCTAGTTCATCATTTAGCAGTAAGGCATTCCCTGGGAAATATCCCACCCTCTGACTTCACCACCTCAACCAAGCTTCACAATCATCATCGCTGTATACCAGTATTAAATTGTTTGTTTAAAACTTAGTGTGTGTGTGATATAGAATATAAAATCTTTTGTCTGGTGAAAAAAACCTAACCTCCCCCCGTTTACATTAATTCTTATGGGGAAATTGGATTCACTTAACATCGTTTTGCTCAGTCGTATTTTTCAGGAACATAACTACAATGTTAAGTGAGGAGTTACTGTACATATTTAGATAGGTTATGATCTGCTGAATGCCATTGTTCTTTCTCCTGATACCTTACAAGACAGCTTGATATGCAAAATCACAATTATACATAAATGAGGAATATGGGGGTTACAGGGTGCTCCCCCAAGGTATAGAATGTCACACCCCATCACAAGATCACAGCTTGAGCAGCCATCATATAGGAGACACAACATTATACACAGCTTGTCAAGGAGGGTTGAGTTTCAAAATCAGCCAAAGTATTTCCCTGTCAGTCATATACAACCTTGATATCCACAAATGCAATATGAATGGGGAGTTTGAATTCTCGTGCTTCTGTGATAAACTGGTGCGCTGTGAAGATTTGCTCTGTTGTGGAACAGGCATGTTGTGGTCCCCTCTTGCTTCTCAAGATATCAGCAGCTCAAGCCAACAAGGCAGAAACAAACTCTTTCCTCAGGAAGAGTAATGCCACGATAATTGCAACAGTCTAGTGTGCTGCCTGTGTTTCCAAAGTGGTAAAATAATGCCTCTTTGCCAGTCAGACTGGACCAACTCGGTTCTCTAGCAAATATTTAAGTGTCTGCAGTCATAAGAGTAGCTGGTCCATCACTTTTAAACAGTTCCACAGGAATTCCACGGGTTCCTACTGCCTTATTTCCCTTAAGCTTCTTCACATGTAAATTTGCCAGGATCATTTTGCAAGGACAGGGTCAACTTGCAGACTTGATGTCAGGGTCCAAAGAAATTTGGGGTGCATTTAGCAGCTGAATGAAATGTTCACTCCAGCATGCCATGCACTCAGCTTCCATATCAATTAACTGTCCAGAATTGGAGTAGATTTTGAGAAGTGAATGACCTTTTTCATTGTGCAAGTGTTATACAAGGAGACAACATTGTTCCTGGCAGAATATTCCTCAAGTGCAATGACTTTGGCTTCCATAAAAGCTTTGTGATTAGCATGGATTGCTGTATTGAGTACCATTTAGCTTACAATTCACAACCACATCACCTCTCAAACAAGCCATGTGACACTGTTCAATGATGCTTAAAGTATTAATATAGCATTTTTGTTGCCAGCAAGCTAACCGAAAAGTCTAAGTACAGGAGCCAGTCAGAGCAAAGGCAAATGTGTATATTCACAATATAAGTATTGAGAAATAACAGTACAGTGTTTAATTTAATCTTACGATGGTTTTACACTCATCACTATACCTGAGTGACTTCTTTTTTTCCCCTTTAAATAGGGAGATCTCTCACAATAGCCCTGGTAAAGAGATTTTCTTTTTGTCTAGATTTCCTACAATCAAACTCAAAAGAGTGGATTTTACACTTCATTCTGAAGGCAACGAGGCTTGTAGTCAACTAGAGTCTCTCAGTTGTGGGCTAACAGCAGAGAAAGCTCTGTCTTCAGCAGTCAATCCCATTCACATGAGCTACATTCCAGTGGAATTAGGGTGACCAGATGTACCAATTTTATAGGGATAGTCCTGATTTTTGGTCTTTCCTATATAGGCTCCTATTACTCCCCACCTCCTGTCTCGATTTTTCACATTTGCTGTCTGGTCACCCTAAGTGGAATTGTCAGCTAAGGGTGGTCATGATTGTGGCAAGGTGTTCCCTTACGCAGGTTGGGCTGTTTCCATGGAAGGTTTTAAAGCCTGGAACTTGCCTTGGTATTTAACAGGGAGTCAGTGCAATGAGGTGAGCTTCAGCATGATGTGTTATCAGCAGCCTGTGTTGCTAAGTGAACAGATTGTCTGTCAGCCTTTAATAGCAAGTCATCTTGCATGGACTTGCATAACTGGCTCAAAATCAAACAAAGTACAGAAATTCACATCCTCTATGGTTACTCTGAAATGTGCTTACAGTGATTTTTTTGCAAATAAGATACCCAGAACCAATAAGAGTCCAGGGAACTACATAACTCTGGAATATCTGCACAATTCTGCATCGATAACTATACAGAATCCCTCACGCTACCTTGAGAGAATTCATTTTCAGCCTAATTATATTAAGATTTACAGAATATATTTTGTACACTAAAGGCAACTAGGAACAACTTTTCATAGAGAAATTTAAGATTCATATAGAAAAATGCTTACAATTCCATGCCTTCATATGCACATGTAGTTATTATGTCTGCATGTGCAAGTACTAGATTTGCACATGCAATAATGCATTTATACATACACATATGAATAAGGACTGGGAGTGGCTGAGCTATTACAAACATTGAATCTATCTCCCCTTGTAAGTATTCTCACACTTCTTATCAAACTGTCTGTACTGAGCTATCTTGATTATCACTTCAAAAAAATTTTCTCTTACTTAATTGGCCTCTCAGAGTTGGTAAGACAACTCCCACCTGTTCATGGAGTGGGTGGGTGTCTCCTCAATATATGTTTCACTCTATATGCATCCGAAGAAGTGGGCTGTAGCCCACGAAAGCTTATGCTCTAATAAATCTGTTAGTCTCTAAGGTGCCACAAGTACTCCTGTTCTTTATACATACACTAGAATCTCAGACTTTCAAACACCAGAGTTACAAACTCACCGGTCAACTACACACCATATTTGGAACAGGCAGTATGCAATCAGCCAGCAGCAGAGACAAAAAGAGCCAGTGCAATACTATGTTAAACTTTCCCCCTTTTATTTTGTTTTTAAAGTAGGTTATGTTTTTTAAAAATGACAGGGTAAGGAAACCATTTCTGTGCTTGTTTCGTTTAAGATGGCAAAAAGCAGTATTTTTCTTCTGCATAGTAAAGTTTCAACATCGTATTAAGTCAATGTTCAGTTTTAAACTTTTGAAAGAACAACCATAACATTTTGTTCAGAGTTACGAATATTGGTGCTCATAACTGAGGTTTTACTGTGTATTCAGGCCTTTCTTCTGAAAATTTGGCCCCATAAACTGCCTCTCTATTTTATTTATTTATTTTATTATATATTCAATTTTACAACAAACCTTTCTTTCCCTACCCAACTAAGATCAACTGTTTCTCTCTTGAACTGCAAACATAGAGCTCATACCAGAGCCCTCATCTTTTCTCCAGGTTCCTTAACTTCCCATTGCAACCACTCCAGCCTTAGTTCCCTCCCACCAGGATTTTCCCACTCTTGCTGAAAAGTCTCACTTCCATTAAGACCAGATTCTCTCTGGATTACTAGTCAGTACCTACCCATCATGTCCAAATCACCCCCAGTCATCCATCCATTCCACAACTGACAACTTCAAGAACCTAAGCATGTCCTAATTACCCTAACACCTCCCAGGATGTCTTGATCAACATCACCAGACCTCACAACCACCATCTGTGCCCTATCCCACTACTATGTTCTGATCAACCCTCCTTTTTACATCTGTCCCTTTCCTCAGGTGAGAAAATATAAACAAATACATTAAAGGCATGCGGCAAATATTATGCATTGGTTATTCCTTCCTTTCATTGTTTTCCAAGCAAAAAAAATTGTCTACTGGGAGAATATAGGTGGTATACTTTAGTTATAAGTCCACTGCACATTTTGTCTTATGGACCAAATAATTGGTGTGAGTGCTCCATCTCAAATCTTCCTAAAGTGCTTCATTTAGATAAAACATACACAGCAAGTATCATGTGCAATATCAACTCCTGCTTCCCTCTAACCCATCCTCCCCCACCCATACAGTAGGATCATGATGAGAAGGATGCTGATGATCCAGTCTTCCCCCCCAAGATAAACATCAGATGTTGCCTCTCCTTGCTTGACTATGGAGAGAAGCTGGCCTCTCTCAGTCCAACCTTCCCAATACATTTGCCACCACCTTTTAAGTACAAGAAAAGCCAGGTGGTCACCCCCTTTCATGGCCAGGTGTCACCCTCGTGCAGAAAAGATCTGAGAAGGCAGCTTCATTAAAAGCACCCTGATCCTCATCACTCAGAGAAATGGCCTCTCAGGTTTGCACCTTCCTTCCACCACAGGAGCTCAGCTTTTTCATGATAAATTGATCCACTTAACATGACTAAAACACTTAGTATGAATAGGGACAAATTAAGAAGAAAAAATACATTCATTTACTCTGTATATTTTAAAGGGACAAGTTGAAATGGGCAAAAGAATATCAAAATAGAAAGGAATGCTCAACGTCACTGTGTATGAAATAGCTCTGCCTTTGCTACTGCACCTCAGAGCCAAGAATCTATGGAAGCACATGATAAATAGGGGGTGGGGGGGAGAACTTTACTTTGTAGTTTCCATTCATCACTGAAATCAGTACTGAATAACAAGAAGTCAAAAGCAGAAAATAATGAAAACCAAATGTCACCAAAAATGCTTAAAAGGAGGCTGAAAGCAGCAAAAGAAAAAACAAAGATGCATTAAACACTAATCAGCAAGTGTAGGTTTCAACAGCACTTCTTCCACAGCAGGAACAGCTTGTCAGTATCATGGTGGTTAGAGTTTTAATAATAAAAAAAGCCACCATGAAGTGATTCCTGATTTCATTATTAATAAATAAACTAGCACAATAATTAGCCAATAGGGGAAATGCACCGTGGGGAAAGTTCAGAATGGGCTTGTTGGGTGTGATGCTGGTAAACTAGGTGCCAGTTCTCACCAAGTCTGTGGGTGTCAGCTGAGCTTTGACAAAGGCAAGCTGGTCTGCTTTCCAGCTATGAATATGTGTTAATATTGTTCAAGATTGGTGTTGAACTTATAAAAATGTCTTTAGACTCTAAGAAATGCTTGTAAGCTGCTGCATGCATTAATCTTACTTGTAATGTCTGTAAAACGCATTATAAGATATGTACATTTTGCTTTATAATTGTAGAAATGCCTGCTCTGAACTTGTGAACCTAAGAAGGAAAAGTGGTTCCCTTTCCCATCCAGAACTATCAAGACTAAGTGGGCCACTGTGGAACATCATGACACAAAGGCTAGTTTAATGGTCCTCTTACACCCAGGAAGGTGCTACATGAAAGAGAACACATCCCATCAGCTCGAATTTTGGAAGAGGGAAATAAAGACAGATTTTTCATGTTAGCTCTTTGCTGTTTGGACTCTTACAAGGGCTGGAGCTAAGAAACAAAAAAAAGCAGAGATCCTCAGGGCCAACCTGGGTCAGCCCTAAGAAGACACTCAGTGCTTACCGATGGGGGAATTCTGCATCACTGCAGATATGCAGAATTTATGTCCCCTGCCAATTTCTTTGCTTCCCTGCAGAAAAATGACTAACAGGGAAGTAAAGGGGAGCCACAAGAGCAGTCATGTGACACTCCCCAGCAGTATGTTTTGGGTGCCCAGGGCAGCCAGCAGCGAGATAAATCACTGTGGGGCAGGACTGGAGAAAACCAGACTATTGCCTCCTACCCTGCACCAGGCTCAGCTGCTAGTCCCAGCTGGGCTGGGAAGGACAGGACTTCCTCTTCCCCTGCACAACATCTGGCCCTATGTTAGACCCCACCCCCAGATTTATCCCCCAGCTGTAGGAAGCTCTGCAAACTCCAGTGTGCTTCCTGCTCCCTTCACTCCTCAGCTGCTGGGAGAGGGATCACTGTACAGGAAGCTGCTCCTCTATGCACCCAACCCCCATACATCCAGACCCCCTCAAACCCAGACCCTCCCACTGAGCCTCACACCCCCCATGATGAGCCCCACTTACCCTGCACCTGGACCATCCCACCGAGCCACCTGCACCCAGACTGCCACCCTACTGAGCCCCAGCCAACTGCACATGGATCTCTGCCCCACTCTACCAGCATCTGGAACCCCCCAATGAGCCCCCCACACACCCAGACCCCCCACTGAGCCCCAACCATCTTCACCTGGACCCCACGCAGAGTCCCATTACCATTGCACCCAGAACCCCACAAACCCCTGTGCATCCAGATCCCCCCCCCAGATCCCCCACTGAGCTGCACACATCCAGATTGCCCTCTCAATCGACACCTAGATTCCCCCCATCCTAAGCCCCTCCACACTTGGATCCTGCATTGATGAGCCTGCCTACTGAGCCTGGTGCACTTGGCACAGAGGGGCAGGCCCAGTCCTTGTCCTGTGTCAGGGTTGGGTACACCCTCACTGCTGAGTCCATGTCCCAAGGGGTGGGGGGGGGGCTGCACCATGATCTCCCACCTCTGTGCAGCCAGTGGCCTGTGCTCCCCAATGCCATGGTGGAGCCTCCACATTTATTTGACATGTGCAGAATTTTTAATTTTTTTGGCCCAGAACACCCTCAGGAGTAAGTGCTGACCGACTACCACCTCTGTCACCTTTTGGAACCAGACATTAAACTCACTTGTGTGTAATGTATATATATTGCCTGCTTTAATCTATAAATAACTCATTGTTCCTAGTTAATAAAGCCTCAAATAGTGTATTATAGAATTGGCTACCAGCATTCTCTTTAGTGAGAGATCTAAGGTACAAATTGATCTGGGGTAAGTGACTGGTCTCTTGGGACTGGTAGCAACCTGAATATTTTGTGACTTTTGTTATAAATAACCATTTATTACTAAGTCCAGCTAGCCTGGGTGGCAAGTTTGAATGGAGTGCCCAAGGGGACTGTCTAGGACTCTATGGTAAGACTGTTCCAGTGATCCAGGAGATCACATTAGGTACTGGGTTGGTGAAATCTAATTACAGAACGTACCACCAAGTTGGGGAATCTGCCCTGCTTTTTGGCACTCTTCCCTGAGTTTGGTACTTAATCATGAGCCACTCCAGACAGTATGACACTGGGGAAGGAAGGAGATATAAAGTGGAGACTGGAAACCCAGGTTGTGTGGGGGAAGGACAGGAGGATGAAGAGCACAGAAGGGCCAGAAATTAATGAAGGGCATTTGTGAAGGATGATTACAGACTTAAGATGCAATTGAAAGGAGACATCAACCCACACAAATCTACACTCCTGTGTTTATCTTGTTGTTAGCATCACTCCACAAAGCATATAGCTTTTTCACGTCTCATGGTGAAAAGGAAAAAAAGATTGCTATAATACAGCTTCCACTGTGGGATGCTTTAGAACATGTAGCTGTAGTAGAAGATACTACTATGCTCTAGAGCAAATGTAGAGTCAGTGTCATACTTAACAGTTCAACCACCACACTTGAGGGTTTTGTTTTGTTGGGGGGGGGGGGGTGGGGGGGAGGGGGGGGGGGGTTTTACAGCGGCAATTTTGTTCCCCCCCCCCCCCCAAGTTTTCATTTTGCAAACCTAGAGATAGAAGAGATGTCTGAAAACAATTCACTGGGGGAAACAGTATGCAAAGCAAATCTGTTCTTACAAACACACAATAAAGGAATAGTGCACCAAGGTATCATTCATGTACTAAGTTGAATTTTACAACCTTTGTGATCTGTTATACATATTTGAACAATATTCTCACATTAAGAGCTACTGTTATAGCACTTGTCAGCTATGAAATATTTTCATACTGTAATTTGTAAGACTATGTTGCAAAAGTAGTTTTACTGTGTTACTCATTTGATCAAAACCAGCCAGATGGTGTCCTAGACCAGGGAAGTGAGGCAGGGGCCAGAGCAACAGTAGCTATGGCCAAATTGCCAGCCCAAAGCATTTGCCTGTGATTGACCAGCCAAGCAAGAATTATGCAATCAGATTTAGTTTTAAAATTTATTAAGCTTTCTATTTTTTCTTATAACAAACCAAACAAATTCTACATGCCAGAGTATATAAAATAACAAAAATACTATTTTGGAAAAGACCACAATATTTATACAATGCTTAGATTTTCATGTATTAACTACACTTTTTATTGCTGCCAAGTTATGTTATTTAGATTTACTTTATTATGGTCCCATTAGGAACAGATATGGGTCCATGGAAGAAAAGTCTTTTGATTTTATGTTAGCATAAAATCAAGACACTCCCTTTCCCAAAGAGCTTACACTCAAAATTAGGAACAACTAAGGAGACAACCTACATTTCAAAATACACAAGAAACCCATGTACACAAAATAAAGAACAAAGTTTATTTACATTATTGTTGGTACACCCAATCCTTCCCATGATTATTACATATGCTATGAAAAAAGTAGCCATGTGATGAAAATACTGGAACTGGGTTCAGGTCCCAAGTCTGCCAGATTTCTAGGTACACAAATGACACCTCATTAACTAGAGTGGTATAGTTAGAGCAGTACAACCCCCTTGTGTGGGCACCGCTACATGGGATACACTATCGGGCACTTTTATGCCACCATAACTGCATCTACACAAGGGGTTACACCGGTCCACTGACGTTGGTAAATACACCCACACCCCGACTCAGCTAGGGTGACTGCAGCCCAGGCCTCAGGGTCTCAGCTCCCCAGCTGTGGAAATGGGGATAACGCCTCCTTTCTCCCACCCTGAGCTAGCCACCTCTTGCTCCCTTCGCGTACCTGTACCGGGGGAAGGGCCCGGGCCCGAACTGTGGCGGGGGCCTCCCCAGCGCTACTGTACCACAAATACCGGCACACGCGGGCCCCCAAGCACACGAACGGCAGGAGACGCTGCTGACCCCAGCCGGAGCAGCCTCCCCGCCACAGACCCCCAGGGGCGCGCGGGGGTGGGGGACACGGCAGGCTCCTGCGCCCCCTTCCCAAGCCCGGCAGGGCCAGGGCCACCCCCACTCACCCAGCCCGGCCGGGGGCTCCCGCCCCCTGTATTTGAGAAGGAGACATGAAGAAATTAGCGCGCACACACACCCCAGTATCGGTCCCCATGGAAACCGGGCGCCTCGGCCCCAGACGAGCATGCCCACCCACGCACCGAAGCTCACAACTCACAACCGCTCTGTCCCTTGGCTGCCACCGCCGGAAGCCTATTTATAGCTCAGGCGGATACGTGCTTGCGTCACGGAGCACGCCGCCCCGTGCGTCAGCGTGCGTGTACGTAATGGGAACGTGACAGACGCACGGCGCGGTCTATTTATAGACGAGAGGGCAGGGAAAGTACCGGGCTCAGGGATCTCGCTCATTTTGCAGTGTCGGTTGCACGCGCTTGCCAGGGGCGGGACTGGACGGGCAGGGGGCGGTGCTGAGGGATGTCACGTGATGGGTTGGCGCTAGTCCCGCCTCTTTTTCCTCGAAGCCGAGGGTCCCGGGAATTCGATCGGCGATGGGAGGGGCAGGGAGTGGGGAGGGTCCCCCGCGCGCCCGCTGCTGCCCTGGGATGGGCGCCGCTCGGACACCCCCGCCCGGCGCCCTGCTGCGGGGTCCCCGCACACCGAGCTCGGGACTCCGGGCCAGGCCCGGGGGTGTGCGCGGGGTGTCCCCTGCGGGCCAGGCGCGGGGCGCACACGCTGACAGGAGCGGGACATGAACCTGCCTGACTCACTTTCCACTTTCTGTGCCTCTCTCCTTTAAAGTGCGGGTGAGGCTGCAGCCGGGGAAACCTGGGGCGAATGAGAGACACCAGGGAGGGGAGCGGGCCGAGTGCTCCTGGCCACTGGACTAGCTGCCTGGGCCTGGCACCCCTTTCCCGGCTGTGGCTTTTCTTCCCTTTCCCTTTTTTCCAAATAGGGTGACCAGATGTCCCGATTTTATAGGGACAGTCCCGATTTTGGGGTCTTTTTCTGATATAGGCTCCTATTACCCCCCCATCCCCTGTCCCGATTTTTCACATTTGCTGTCTGGGCACGCTATTTCCAAATGATTGGTGTCAGATACATTTTGAATGCATTGGCGATGGATGAGGCTTGAAAGGCTCCTGCGTACACTTTGTGATCATTTAAGTATTTTCTCTTCTGCTTATCTAATCCTCTGTGCGTGCAACAATATTAACAGAGGTAGCAGGGGGAAAAATCATCCAGGTAACCAGAGCCGCAGCAAAGTGCCTGTAGCCCACACAAGAGTGGCATGGTTTTCAAAACTGTTTCTCTCCTCTTCCTCATTCTCCAAGTGTAGAGGTTATAGTTACTCCTATGCAAAAAACGGTGTGACCATTACTGGTTATGATTAATTCAGTACTATATCTGAATGTTGCTCTTGAGTGACCCCTTTCTAGGAAAACTGTATAGCTTTTTGAGTTTTAATGTTGTAACTGTGTACTAGTGTGTGTGGGCGGGGGGATGAATCTTCTGTAAAACATTCTCTCTGTTAAGAAAGCCTTTTAATAATGAGACAGCCACCCACAGTGCCCAAAATTATTTTGTATTTACGTTGGTGGGAAAATACTGTTCCAGTTTAAATGACACTGCTTCACTATATATAACTGTGTCTTTGCTAACTGTATTATTACCTAAACCCAACTAAAGCAGCTTAAAAACTTTTCTTCAGCAAGCAGATGACTTCCCTTCCCCAGACCTTTCTTAAAATATTTTCTTCTTTTAGAAGAGTAATCTGCTGCCTCTGGAACTTTTTTAAAAATCGGAAGCTGCTGTACAGTTGAATCCTTAAAAGCTGCTTTTCTTCACATACGTACAGACATTCTCTGCCTCCTCAATGTATTCCCTTTGAGAGTTGCTAACTGTGATTTACGAGTGACAAAATGGAATCAGAGCTTAGTGACTGGACAATGAAATGTACATTTCACCCTGGAAAGTGATCTCCCAAATAAAAATGGAGTTTTTTTGCATAACATCATCTAACTAAGTACACTTCTACCATAGAGCCAAGTCTTTTACTCTTGTATGGAGCAATGCTCTGTCCCTTTTGGCAGCTCCTAGCTATTATGTACAGGCTTACGATTCCTCCTTCATCGCCAGAGGTGCACCTCAAAGGCTCTCAATACGAGACAGTTGTAGACTTGAGCCCGGAAAAAAAAATCTTGCTAGAGAGAGTGGCAGTGGGTTGCCACCATCCCTTCCATACAAGTGCTGGGCTCTAGCTCTCTGGCTCCATTGTCAGACTCTTGCATTGCATGTCCATGATGTGCACATATTTTAAAGGGCCTTTGGGGACTGGAGAGAGCAGTGCTTTTACTAGCCTCTATTCAATACTCTCTTTCAAAGAAACTAGCACTTATATGTAAGCATTCAGGTGCTTGGAGGTATAAAGAAGCAGGCACCCCTGGGAGAATACCTGTAACCAGCAGTGTGTGACCTTAGCTCAAGGAATCACCTCCCAATGATATTAATCTACAGCTCCTTCCTGGGATGATGCTTCCACGTTCTCTCTCCTTCCAAACTATCAGTTCTGGGAGCTGCTAACACCTGTTCTGCAGCCTCCACTTCCACCATGTGGTTTTCAGCTGTGCTGTTGCTGCTTGGGCAGAACGCCATGCTGTACAGTCACTGTCACGGACCCTGCTTGTACCAGTCCTAGAAATCCTCCACTCCCCCAACACCAGACTCTTTGGGTCTGTCACATGAGCACAAGACAGCAGCAGGCTTGCATGGGACCCACGCAGCATCCCTGGTATGCAGCTCAGACAAGCTGCTGCTATTGGACTGATTCCAACCATAGCATGAGGCCAGGCATAGGAGATGAGGGGAGTAATGACTACTGCCAATTTCTGGAACTGGTGGAAGGATATATCTGAAACCAGGACAGGCTTGGCCCCCACCTCACTCTCTGAATGAGACCAGTATGCAATATCCCCACACACCCACACTAAGAGATTATACTAGGCAACATCCTTATGTCTTGTAAATATTTTAAAATGTCTCTGGGTAAAATAGACTCACTGCCTAAGGGATGACACACACAATGATCAGTGCCTCTGCTTTCTTCTATCCCTTGTGAATGATACCTTAGCTCATGAAATATTATATCAGTGTTGTCAACCTCATATGTTCAAAAGTCATGACTCAGGCCTCATAAAATCATGTGAGTGGCTTAAAAACCATGAGATTTTTAAAGTAAAACAGTGTTGGTGTTATTTGCCTTCTGACCCTTCAGAGTACATTCACTATTTTCTCTGTAACTATGAGGGCTAGGTGTCTTACTTTTTCCAAAAAATGAAAGCCAAGAATCATACACAATATTTTGAATCCAGGAGCTGGGGCTTTAAGAAAAACGCCAAATTTTGAACAAAATTAAAAACATAGTTTTGCAGTATTTTTAAATTCCTACTTAATATTACAAAGCCATAAAGAATGGAAAGGGGTCATCTGTATACCTTCATTTTGTATATTTGCCCAGGAATAAATATATCTCTTAGGAGTAGTTTTATTTCCATGGAAAAGGGATCATTATTGTACTTTTAAATATATTACATGTGTTATGTAAAAGGAATAAGAGATCTTTTAAAGCTAGACTAATGATACTGCCATTAGCTGTGTGTTAATTGTCCTGAATGACTTCAGCATTTCTGGGGCAGTTCTTCTCAAAATAGCTCGGAAGAACCAATCATCACCCTTCAAGACCAGATGGAATACAATGTGTCTAATATCTTAACAGTGCTAAAGGAAATACAGGCAGAGATCCACCTATTTAATAGACTACTATCAACATATTTTAACGTGCCCTTTGGAGCAGACTCTATAGGCCTTTTGAAACCATAAAAATTGCTAAATTCAAGAGAGGTATACCAGAAAACCTCTGCAAAACCAACCAGATTATACAGATTGAAATTATACAAAATGATTGAAAATGCTTTGAGGGATTCTTTCAGTAAATTAAAGAGAAATAAGATTGCTTGTCTCTTTTCCAGATATAAGCATAGGATTTACAAATAAAATAGGCCTCAAATCCGCAACTGGATAGTTATGAGGGGCCCCATGAGCTGGTGCAGTGCCCCATAGACTGCAATAGGGCTCCATACATCTGAAGGATGGGACCTCAGTTTGCAATTTTTTAACTACAGTGAAACCTGTATTAGGCAGCCTCCTTTCTTAAAACACTGCCCCCCCCCCACCTTGCCCCTCCTCAGTATCACCAATCATAATAAGTACTATTCTGCCACACTTTTGTTAAAAAATCACCTCCAATTTTTGTCTGTCCTTTGAGTGGTCACTAAAGGCAAGTTTCATTTTAGCTTTATCTCATGTCCTGGTTCTGTGTATTGAGTTAAAGTAAAAGGATGAAGTATTTTCTACACTACAACATTTTACAGTGTTTGAACAGAGTTGTAAACAACCAAGTTAGTTGGTACAATAGTAAACATAATTAATCTTGAAGCTGGTGAAGTAATGTATTTTATTGGACCAACTTCTGTTGGTGAAAGGGACAAGTTTTCAAGTTTACACAGCTCTTCTTCAGATCTGGGAAAGGTACTCAGAGTGACACAGCTAAATATAAGGTGGAACAGGTTGTTTAGCATAAGCAGTTAATACGTATTATATATACGTATTCACACTCAAGGTGAAGTGGCCAGTTAACACCTCTACAGTCATAGGACAAAAGAAAATGGGGGAGGGAGGGGGCCTAGTGGGTTACAGATTTTTAGTATCTAGCTAAATTATGAATTTAAACCACAGTACTGCAAACAGTAAATAGTCCCTGACTTCACTGACCAGTAGGGGGAACCTAGGGTTCACCTCGACCAGCTAATGTGCTAAAGTACAATTTGCCTTATCTACACTAGGGCTTTAAATGTGTTGTTTTGTTTTTTAATTTATTGTAGTGTGGATAGGCCCCAAGTGATTACCAATATTGCATAATCTAACTCAATTGTTCACAACTGTATTCAAACATGGTAAAATAGGGTAGCCTAATCAAGCTTGGGAGAAAATGAAAAGTGAGTAGAACCTCTTTAAAAGTCTCACATTCAGCTGGGAAGAAGTTTTAAGTCGGATTTCCAAATATTAGTACTTGACCATCTGATGCTTATCACTTATAATGACATTGGTGAAATTATTTAAATCTGCTAATATTTTAACACAAGTAATACATCATAAAGGAAATCAAATAAATGGATTTAATCTATGTAGCTGAGGTGGTGAAGTTGAAAAATCAAAAAGTGGTGCATACATTCCATACTTATCAACAAATATGGAAAATTTATAGAATTTAACTGAGTAGCCTAACTTTAAAAGAAACCTTTAGGTAATGTGGAGTCCTCTAAAAATGTTTGTAGTATGAAGAAGCAAATAAAAAACAACTGAACAACTAGAAGGGAAGTTATCATGAAATTATATAATTTTTTAATAAAAGCCCTTTAAAATATTGGGTTCAGTTCTTGTCATAAGAAAGACAATATCATGATGGGAAAAAGGTACAAAGAATGATAAGGTACAATGAATGAGGTACATCTCATTACTAAAACATATGAGCTGAGAAAAGGGTATAATTTCTTCATCTTAAATTTAGAAAAGCAGTAAGGAGGCTTAATTTCATTTTATAAAACCTTAAATGGTACAAATATTGTAAATCTAAGTTACTATTTTCATAACACAAATGATGAAACAGGAGGACATAACTGGAAAAAAACTAATTCAGAACAGATGTCAGGAAGCACTTTTTCCTGCACTGAGCCATAAATATGTGGAATGACCAGTGAGAAATTTTGTTAGAGTGAAAACACCAGAATCACTTAATAACTAAATGAAAGCATCAGATTGCCAAAAATGGAATGAGCCTTGCTGAAGAAAATTGCCTAAAATTCTTAAGTATGCATAGTGACAACTGTCCAAACTTACATGCAGCATGATAACAATCAACTCTCATTTCCTCTTCTCTTACAGAAATTTATTAAAATTCTTTGTGCAATATATAAAAGATTATTTAAAACATCATTTTGTTGATAAATTACATTCAATTTCCTTTATGTAATTTGTTTACATCTCAATTAGCATACACTATGTGGACTTTTAAATAATGCATGCAAATACACATATTAGTCTTTTCATTTAAAGAATCATAGAAATTAGAGATAACCTAATAGGACTTTGCTATCTTGAAACAAAAGGTAAGACCAATTGTGGCATATAGATGTTTTAAAGTTCAATGCTGTGGTTATGCACAAGAAGAAGAATGGTCTCATCAAACTCCACTACAGCATCTATGAAGTCCTGATTGGTGGAAGTGGTCTGAGCGGTGAATAGCCTAGTTAATCTGGTCTCTAACAAAGTAGGTTATTTCATGCTATGAGAAGTTTTCGAGTGATTTTATAGTTAAGATGACTCAGATCTGGATCAAGTTATCGGCATGTGCTGAGTCTTTTTTTGTATTTCAGCTAATGAGAGGTCTGGAACTGCTGGAGGAGCTTTGGGCTAAAAGTTGGATCCATGTCTTTCTGGTTTTGAACGAGGTTGCCAATGGTAAGAGCTATCATTATTTAAATATGTGATTCTTTTTCTCCAGTTCGAGTAACCAATCCCATCAAGGTTGCTCAGTCTCAGGTTTCTCTATTTTGGAAAGTTGATCAAGAACATTGCAATGGACAACTCTGGTGATACCAGGGCTCCCCAATATCTTCATTACCCATTTCCAATTTTAGGCCTGGGTACCATACAGACCAAGACTTTACCAGCAGTGCTGAGAAAATATCTCTTTTTGGACAAGATTAAATGTTCATTATGATTCTTTTATAGCCATCAATTGTTATTGTGTGTGTTGGCCATGAAGTGTGGTTGACCCATCTATGGATTCCAGCAGAGTAGATGGAGTTGCATTTGAGTGTTCCCTGACAGCAGTACAATGCTATTACTGGCCTGCACAAAGGGCTCTCTCAAGTGAGGTTCAACAAGGTTCTGTTTTACTGTTCCTGTTCTATATGTATATATGAGGGAAGATATTGCATGTGCTTGAGCTGCAGTGTTTCCCATATGAGATGACTCTCAGCTTTACATCATCATTCCATTGGACCCAGATGGTGAAGCTGAGAAACTTGCCCAGCATCTGGCTAAGAAATGGTTTAATTGGCTGGTAGTCAGCCCAGATAAGAATAAGGAAATAATACTTTTATATACATCAGTGGTATGCCTCATGTGGAATACTGTGTGCAGCACTGGTTATCCCATCTCAAAAAGGATATTGCTGAACCAGAGGGGATTCAGAAAAGAGCAATGAGAATGATCAAAGGCTGAAGAAGCTCTCATATGAAGAAAGATTGGGATTGTTTACCTTACAAACAAGACAAATAAGAGAGGACATGATAAAAGTATAATGAATGATATAGAGAAGGTAGAGTAGGAGCTTCTGTTATCCCTGTCTCATGATGCAACAAGGGAAAATTCAATGAAATTAAGAAGTGGGAAATTCACAACCAATAAAAGGAAATACTTTTTCACACAATATGTAAGTAAGCTGTGGAACTCATTGCCACAGTAAGTCATTAAGGCCAAGAATATAACAAGATTCAAAAAGGGATTGGACATTTATATGGCTCTCAAGAATATCCAGAGTTATAATTAACAACAATAAAATTTCTGGAAGGGCTATTAAATCTTGTGGTTCAGGGATTAAGCCAATCTCTAAATATTAGAGATCAGAATGAGACCTATGTGGGGGGCAGATTATTTCACATCTGCCTAATGCAGGTTCTTGTGCCATCCTCTGAAGCATCTGTTGCTGGTCACTGCCAGCGACAGGACTCTGGACTAGATGGACCACTGGTCTGATCCAGTATGGCAATTCCTATGTTCCTATGTAATGCTGATAAACTATGGGGAGCAATCAGAAGAAGAGGCAAAAATGATATCTTCCCACTCACTTTTCTGCTGTTTGTATTCACATTTGCAATATGGGTATAATTTTGTACCCCTGGCTGCTCTATATTTAATTTTGGACCCCTAGCAGCAGTGGCTAGGAGTACTGTTTTAAAATCTATACCTAGATGGTTTTGTTCTGCTATTTTTGGTGCAGACCTTGCCCCAATGATCCATACCTTTGTCCCTCCAAGACTGGGTTACTGCAATCTATTTTGTATGGAGCTATATCTGATGACCATTTAGAAACATCAGCTGGTGCATAATATAGTTGGTTATGACTTAAGTGGTACTTCTCACAGAAAGCACTTGAGCGCCATGATCTGCACTGGCTGACAGCTAGTTTCTGAGTGGAATTTAAGGTGTTGGTCTTGTCCTTTATAAAGCCCTAAATTTGTGTCCAGGTTCCTTAGATGAAGTCTCTCTCCTCATGTTCTACCATGGCTGATACAATCAGATAAGGCACTCAGCCTCACAGCTCCCTTGTTTCAATGGGAGGGTACTGAGAGCAACTGATTCCTGAGAGTCAGGGGTCCCTAACTCAGGAACTCAACTCCCCTTTGGTTTAACAAAGCCCAGATCTGTTGACTTCCAGGGCACACTTCAAGACATAGCTGTTTTCCTAAAGCAGTAGAGGCAGAATCCTGGGGCCCCCTTTTCCTCCCAAGAACGGCAGCAGTGGCCCCCTCTTCTTGGGAGCAGCAGGGACAGCAGCAGAAAGAACCCCCTTTTCCCCTGCTGAGAGTCAGGCTTGGCAGCACAGGATCCGCACAATAGTTAGTCCAGCAGCTGGACTGTATTTGCTTGGGTGGCTAGGAGGGGACACTGCCCTCCTCTTCTCCTCTTGCTGCATCTAAATTACTCTGCTGGGTTGATGTGCCAGTTACCCCTAAACTATGAATCTGGGAGTTCACATCTCATTGTGATGCATGGGGCAGTTCACACCCTGAAATTTCAGTTTCAGGTCTATCTCCAGACTCAGGCAGAAATAGCGGCATCACTTTCGAGAATTTCTTTATAACCATACGAGCTAGAAAATTCCTTTTTTTTAAATGAAAGCGGAGATTCTGTTCTTATCATGTGGTTCCAGGAGATGGGTTCCTAGCTCAGGCCTATATTGCCTATGCCTTGCTCTGGCTCTGTACACACAATCCAGTGAAAGGAACTAGAACTGGTTCATCCACTCAGTTACTATTTATTTTAGTTGATTCACCACCTCCTTACGTACTAGCCATAACTAAAGAAAGATATCTGTTGGTGTTTAATCCGTCTTGACCTATGACATAACAAAATCACAGAGCCCAATTGTGACCTTTTGACTGTGACAAACATGAAAGGAAAACAGATATAATAGGTGCTTAGGTAACCTGTTATTTAGATAAGAAAATAAGGAATGGCTATAATTCAAGGGATTTTTGGTCCTAAGTATAAACTAATAACTAATAATAATACTTAGCTCTTATATGATGCTTTTTATCCCTAAATCCAAAAGTGCCTTTCAAAGTGGCATTTTGCAGATAGTGAACTGAGATCTAGAAAAGTGAAGTGAATTGCCCAAGGTCATATAGCAGGCCAGTGACAAAGCAAGAAATAGAATCTACTAGGTCTCTTGAGTCCCTGTTCACACCCTATCCACTGGACCACACTGACTCCTGGTAAAAATAACTGTAACTGTACAAATAAAAAATACAGGAACATTACAAAAAGGAAGAAAGGTTAATTTACTAACAGGCAGATAAAAGACGAACATGCAACATGCCATTCCTGTGAGCTGGATAGGGTGGATTGGCCTAACAAGCCATTACCTCCAAAACTCACTTATTATAGAAACAGTACAACAAACCGAACTTGACAACACTGTTCTCTTTCTGTGTCTGCAAAGAGGATGAAAAGAAGAGATTCCTGTGTCAGCATTAGAGAACAAAGACACGTTTGAGAAGCGTATTTACGAGAATTCTGATGTATTGCCCAGCCCTACCAAAGTACCTGCGCTCCCTGCTTTTTAGGGGTTCAACAGATTCATAGATATTAAGGCTAGAAGGGACCATCAGACTATCTTCTAGTCTGACCTCCTGTATCGCACAAGCAATGCTTAAAGTGGGGAGGGGATCAGGGAGGGATTGCAGAGGGTCAGGGGGAGTTTTTAAATCAAGCATGGCTGATGATGGCTGCACTTTTTCTTACCACTGCTGCTAATCCCAGATTGTGATAGAACTCCCCACACACTTTTTTCAAATCACTTTAAGCCCTGAACACAGGCCATAGAATTTTACTTAGTTATCCCTGTTCTGAGCCCAATAATTTGTGTTTGACTAAAGCATATCTTCCAGTGAAGCATCCAGTCTTAATTTAAAGACCTCATGAGATGGCAAATCCACCAGTTATCTGTTCCAATGGTGAATCACTCTCACTGGTAAAAACCTGTGCTTTATTTCTAATTTGAATTTGTCTGACTTTTATTTTCAGTGCCATTGGTTCTTGTTGTGTCTTTTTCTGCTAAAGAGCCCTTTAGCACTGATATTTTCTCTCCATGAAGATACTTTTACAATGTAATCAAGTCACCTTTCAGTCTTATTTTTTATAAGACAAACAGAGTTCTTTAAGTCTCTTACTGCAAGGCATTTTCTCCAGCTGCCAAACAATTTTTGTGGCTCTTTTCTGCACCCTCTTCAATTTCTCAACAGCATTTTTAAAATGTGGACACCAAAACTGGACACAGTATTCCAGTATCTGCCTTATCAAGGCCATATATAAAGGTAAAATAACAACCTTCTACTCACTAATCGCATTTATATATCCAAGGATCGCACTAGCCCTTTTGACACAGCTTCACACTGAGAACTCAGCATGGGGGGAGGGATAGCTCAGTGGTTTGAACATTGGCCTGCTAAACCCAGGGTTGAGAGTTCAATCCTTGAGGGGGCCACTTAGGGATCTGGGGCAAAATCAGTACTTGGTCCTGCTAGTGAAGGCAGGGGGCTGGACTCGATGACCTTTCAAGGTCCCTTCCAGTTCTAGGAGATAGGATATCCCACTGAGTTGCTTTGTGAGAAAATTATCCTCCTGCTACTTAAGGTAAAAGGGGCTGTGAATCCAATTGGAATCTCCCACTGTCATCATCTGGAACCCTTAATGTGTTATCCCACGCTATGAAACTGCTGACAGGCTGCTCTAGGAGACAGGCAGACAGCTTAGCTAATCAAGTACAAAAGTGATGAGAGACCCGTCCAGAAAAAAGAAAGGGGGATAGATCATCAAAAAGGGGGAAAGAGTAAGACTTTTTTACACTAGCACTTTTGTCGGCATGGACAGCGCTTTGTCAGCAGGAGACTCTCTTCTGAGGAGGTAGCTACTGCCGCTAGCTGGGAGTGGTTTAATTATGCCAGCAGGAGAGCTCTCTCCCACTGGCTAGAGAGGCTACACAGGAGACCATACAGCGGTGCAGCTGCAGTGGTACAGCTGTGAGGCTGTATGGCCCATAGTGTACACATAGCCTGAGAGAAGAAACAGTAAATGAAACAAAGTAAGATGATAGGTAACAAATGTAAAAGGCAATTGACTATATCGTTTAACAGTTGCAAGCAAAACAGATGTGAAATATAATAACAGGATTAACTTCAGAGAGCTTTGCTAGGGAGTAGAAAGATGTTAGGAAAAGTGTTAATTTAAAAGTTGGTAAATTAGAGAAGTTATCCCTTGTTAGCATGAACCAAAAGTATCTGCCAGCTAGAAACTTGATATGTGCTGGATAAATAACAAACAGATCTGACTTAAAAAAAAAAAAAAAAAAAAAAACAATGGCCAGGGTTTGTGTAATACTCCAGCTGAGTTATTGGCACCTCTGGTAGGAAAAGTTACTTTCTGGTCCCTTAAGAATATTGAAGATCTAGCAGGGCCGCCCAGAGGATTCAGGGGGGCTGGGACAAAGCAATTTTGGGGGCCCCTTCCATAAAAAAAGTTGCAATACTATAGAATACTATATTCTTGTGGGGGCCCCTGTGTGGCCCAGGGCTTGGGGCAAATTGCCCCACTTGCCCCCCTGTCCCCCTGGATCTGAGCTAAGGTTTATTAAACAGATGAAGTGAAAGGGCATGAACAAGTCATTTGATTAATAATTTGAACTAAATAAGTTAACAGAGAAAGTCAAGAATATTTGTTATTTTATTAGTTGTAATTCAAAGAGAGTTCCATCTCCTTGGGGCTGAACAGCAGCAACCCGGGTCTGCACAGCATCTATTTCACGAAAAGCCAACCACCTGTTGAATAAATGCTAGTCTTTCTCCCAGGCAAGGATGAGCATTGTCTCTTCTTTTTTAGAAGTAGACTCTATCAAACCAAATTATGTTTATGTGAGGATTAAAGCTTATGCCAAACATATTTTATGAATGTGTGTCCACCATTCTCCACCATCAATACAGTTCCAGTAGGGATTTCATTCAGAATTGTATCATTATTCAATAATACATTTACTTAAATTAAGATCCCTGTGAATGTATCATCATCTTATTTAATAAGATGCTGTGCTTACAGGTCTGAAACTTACCTGGTCCTTTCCTCTTCAAATCCAAATCAACTCTTGTGTGGGTAGTTAGGCCTGGTCTACACTCGGGGGTGGGAGGGAATCGATCTAAGATATGCAACTTCAGTTACGAGAATAGCGTAGCTGATGTCAACGTATCTTAGATCGACTTAGAATTACTTACTTCGCGTCCTCGCAGCGCGGGATCGACGGCCGCTGCTCCCCCGTCGACTTTGCTTCCGCCTCTCACCGAGCTGGAGTTCAGCAGTCGACGGGAGAGCGATCGGGGATCGATTTATCGCATCTACACTACACGCGATAAATCGATCCCCGATAGATCGATCGGTACCCGCCGATCCGGCGGGTAGTGTAGATGTACCCTTTGATTTACAATTCCACCAGCACCTCCCATTAATATCAGAGGGGTAGCCGTGTTAGTCTGTGTCCACAAAAACAACGAGGAGTCTGGTGGCACCTTAGAGACTAACAGATTTATTTGGGCATAAGCTTTCGTGGTTAAAAAACCCACTTCTTCAGATGCATGAAGTGCATTAATAGTATCACTGTTTGAGTTAAAAGTATGTTTGAAGGGAAGTTGTTCCTTTGTTTAATTCACTATCTTCCATGCTTTTAATTTTGGATTGGCACACACAAGAAAGAATTAGCTCTTAAAAGCCAAGAAGACTGAGTCAATTCAGGAATATTTAAGCCTCCCCATCTGTGGTATCACAAAATTTCAGGCAATTCCACTAGTTGGTGGAGCTTCTGTCTGGGTAAACAGAACTATTGTGGATAAAGCAATCAGAACATATTTATAACAGTCACAAACCCCTGGTTTCAATCACCTGAATTTCTCTCAGAAATTCTTTTGGGGCAGAAATTGCCCCTGCACACCCCATGGACCTACACTGTGGCTCCACCCAACAGCCTTATCCTTGACCACACCTCCTACTTTGAGATGCAGTTGGCATGATAACCTCCCTCTCCTCCCAAAGAGATAGCATGGGTTCTCCTTCTCCCAGCCCCGGAAAGGCAGGGGTTATAGCACGGGGGTTCCAGTACTTATTCCAGCAGCTAGATTATATCTGCTTGGCTGGGTGGGGCTTGCTGCACATTTCTCCTCCTGCCACCCCAGGGTCCTTTGCTGGACTAGTGTTGTCAAAGTCCCCTAAAGCAGTTGGTGTTGGCATTAACACCCCACTGAAATGCATGGGGTAGTTCACCTCTCTCAGAGCTACAGTTCCAGGCTGTCTGCAGACTCAGGCACATGTCACTGTCTTAATTAAAATCATATCCTGTATTCACACCTTTCTTCACCACTACCAGGGCTATGCATTTACTTTTTTCTTAGTCAAATGATTCCAGGAGTTTGGGGCCTAGGAATGGACCTAGAGAGTCTATGCTTTAATCGGCGCTTGGAGCAATCAACTGCCACTTCAAATAAGAAGTTAATACGCAACAGTTAAAGTTATTACAGCCAAGTTATTTGTACAATACATGAGTAGCAAAACTGAAAGTGAATCCCTCCACTTGCTCCCCATCCTAGTCTATTGCATCAGATTGAATTTTCTCCTTATCACCCTCAGCTCTACGGAACTCCACCCTTCCTACCTACCCTCCCTGATCAAGCTTTGTGCTGCCTCCCACCTCCTTCAGTGTCCCAATACTTCCAGCCTTGTCTACCCATTCACCAGTCTCCCCCCCCCTTCTCCATATGCATAGAAAGACATCCCTGAGCTCATTCACAAAGCCCCTACATTTAAGTCCCTCTTACAGACCCACTTCCCATGCTGCTTACAATGAATCAGGTTGACTTGTATATAAATATTATGTAACTGGTCTGTTGTTGTTCCCTTTCCCCTAACTTTTGTTCACTTGTCTGTCCTCAAATACTAAGGGCTGTCTGGAACAGGGCCCCTCCTCCTCAAGAGTTTCAAAAGCACATAGTGGGCACTAGCATAAATTTGTACAAAATTGACTAAAGTCTGCCTGGGTATAACTACATTGACTGCAGGGTAGCAGAGATTAATTCCAAATAGCAGGTTACAACTCACTTATCCAAGGAGGAACTTGGCCTCAAGTGTTTCAAGGGACACTGTCAACTTGACTTTTTGACACACACCCCCCAAATCCAGTCTATGGTAGCATATCCTTCAAACAGGATGTCCTTAATTATTTTAAAATCCTCTACACATTACTAAGGCTTTTTCTGCCCCTGCTTTGTATAACGATCTTTTCAACAAGGAAGGCTGCTGTCAGACTTGACAAGTAAGCAAACTGAACACATGCAGATTTCTTCCCTCGCCGACCTCTTTCAGTGATTGTTATTTTAGGAGCTATTTGTGAATACAGGAGGTACAGAAACCGGATTTCCCAGTTGATGATGTCTCTCTAAACTGGGAGGGGGGGCGGCGTTGTAATCAAAGGGAGGAATTACGAGAATAAAAAGGGAATCAGGGTCACTGGGCTAACTCAGGAACTGGGTTGAGGAAAACATCAGGCAGCGCCGCAGCCCTTCCGTCGGGCAGGCCACGCAGCGGGCGTTGCGCACTCTCTCCAGTTCCCTTTACAGCCAGGCACACTGGGATGAGTAGGCAGATGACAACATGGAAAGCGAAGTATTTTTATCGCGGCTGTGCAGGGGGGAACGACGGGCGGAAAGTGCCACCAGTTCCCTCTGCCCCAGGCCGCCCACACAGGGAACGCATCAAAGGGAATCTCCCCTGGTCTGCGGCTTGTCAGCCCCGGGGATGAGCGCACCGGCCCGTCATGGCATTTTCACTTCTCAAAGCGCTTACTCAACAGGCGGGCGGGGGCTCCCAACAAGCCGCCGCTTCTGCCGTGAGGTCACCGCTCCGCTATGCGAGCCCGCCACCGCCCCCTGCTCCGCTCCATTACATCAGACAGGGGTATCCCCACAGCGCCCGGCCGGGGCAGCCCTTGGCACGGAGTCCGCGCCCTGCCCGCAGGCCAGGGCAGGTGAGGTCCCGGCTCCCCCTGCCCGCCCGCGCCCTGAGCCGGGAGCGCCAGGCGGCCAGCGCAGGGCGTTTGGCCGGCGATCGGGAAGGGCAAGTGACCGCAGGCGCTGCGCATTCCCGAGCGGGGAATCACCGGCCGCCCCCGCGCCGGGGCACCGCGTCAGGCACCCCGACACGGGGCTGGGCGCTCGGTGGGAAACTGTGCAGCGCGCCAGGCGGGGCCGGGCTGTCACAGCCCCCGGCGCCTCTTGCCGGGAAGTTTCTCCGGCTTCCCCTTCGGCGGCACCCAGCTGCCCCCAGGCCAGCCCGGCTCTCTGCCTGCTGCTACTGCTGCCGGCGGCGGCACTACCCTGTGCACGGGGCCCGGCGCCCGGCGCCCCGACCCACCGCGGGGGGCAGCCCGGGGGCAGCAAGGGCGCTGCAGCTCCGTCCCTGAGGCCCCCCGCCCCGAGGAAGCCAGCCGGGGGCGCGGCCTTCACGACAATGGGACTCGCCAGGGCTATAAATACCCGGCTGCAGCTATATTTGGTTTGGCCGGATCAAAGCAAAGACCCAAAATAGCCCCCGCGCGCGCGCGCGCCCGCCCCGCCGCCGCCGCTCAATGGGCTCCGCCCCCTCCCCCGCGCGATCGCAATCGGCCTGCACAGGCCAGAGGCTAAATTTAGCAACACAGCTTGCGTCAATCACGCGCCTCTTGTGCGTCAGCCCCCCGGGTCCCGCCCCTTGGACTAGAGCCCGGCGCATCGTGCGCGGGGATTGGGCGCGCCGGCAAGAGGACGGTGTTCCATGGTGACGTGTCCCCTCTGATTGGCTCCGAAAGGGGCTCGCTGTATAAGAAAATAGAAAAAAATATCTAGTGTTGGGTACCCGCCTGCGGCCGGATTGCTCGCTTGGAGCCAAAGTGCTCCCTCTGTGAGATGGATTGGGAAGGGATGTGACACTGACACAGGAGATCGAGGACGCTGGGCAGTGCCCCGGTGGGCTTCTGGTCCCGGACTCATTGCAAGTTACTTATTAAAAGCTCCGCTTGTTTCAGTGAGACTCTTACCCGCATGCACACACGGATTCACAAAGACACCCCCCAAAAAACCCTCTAAATAGCAAGCCAACCCATGTCTCCTTCTTCAAATCACAACTGCACCCCTCCGTCCGGAGAGGAAAAGCAAGAAAGCCAGCTCCACAGGACTGAGTGCAGAAACCCATTTAGTTCCCAGGAACTGTGTAATGTAGACACCAGAGAAGGAGGATCGTGAATCCAGCCTAAACAAAGTGAAAGTGCGATCGGCATTTCTTCTTTCACTCCCTCCTCGTCCCTGCATGTGTGTGTGAGCAGCAGCCGCAGCTGTTTCATTCAAATTTGTATTTTCTATGCAGTTTGCAATGTCCAGCTCTTATTTGTTTGAACGGTGCAAATTAATCCACTATATGGACAATTATTATGAGAAGAAAGTAAAGCCTCCTCCTGAGGATACCCTCATTCACATTGCGAAGACTCGCGAGCAAACATAGAATCAGACAGAGCAACAATCATTTGTTACAATGGCTAACGGAGAGCTCAGAGCCCAGCTAGAGCGAAAGCAAATTGTGTTACAGCTGCATGTAGGATGGTGAAGTTTCCCGAAGTGACTGGTGACCGACATATGTGACCCGAGCAGAGAGACCCGGCCGGGTATAATGAGATCTTTCAGAACCTGCGCCTTGTTCCTACACATTAAAAAGTTTCCTTTCACTTTCTTCTCTTAAACAATTTTAAACATCCTCATCCTCATCATTAATAAGCGCGGTTTACATGTCCAAAGTGCCGGCTAAACTTTACCTTATTAAATACTCTCTTATTTTGTCTTGAAATATATACGGTTAAGCAATGCTACTGTGTCCAGTAACAGCATAAGGCATTGCTCTAATTATTAATCCTCGCCATAGATATTATTGATACATATCTACACTGCCACTAACATTCCCGCGCCTCCTCTAGTCAGACCCAGCCTGTCAGCCATATCCTCCCTCTCCCCTCCTAGTAACGCCTCGCAGGTTGACAGCACTCTGAAAATTTAAGCAGAGCGTCGCAGCCAGATGCCGGCAGTGTAGGTGCGGAGCCGGGGCTTTCTCACACACGCTGTACTGTACCCAAGGAGCGACTCATAGACTCTGGGGCGGAGGGGGGGGGGGCAGTAGCGTCAGGCTCCCATGGCGTCACTATTGACGTCTCGCATTCCAGTCGCTCTATGGAGAGGCCGCTAGGGCTCCTCTCACATAAATGACGTTCAGGGAGAGGGAGAGAGCAGCAGCAGAGGAGTCTCCTTCCTCTCTCCTCACACACCCAGAGAAAGAGAGAGAGACCCAGAGAGAGACCGAGGCAGATCTCTATCACTGAGCCAGCGCATATAAACAAAGGCACATTGCTGCAGCGGGCTGATCATCACTCACTCTCTCCCACACACGCTCCACTCCGGAGCACCACCAGCAGCGGCAGGCTGCTCTCAGCTCCTGGTCTCTCAAGCTTCTGTAATCCTTTCCCATGACTCGGGATAACGCAGCCTCCAGATATACAGCCTCCAAGAACCTCTTGGGTTTGCCTTTTATAATTTTGCCACTGGACGGAGCCTACATGCACATTTAAGGAAACAGGCATTTACAAACTAGATGTAAAGACGGAACCGCCACAGCAATCAAGTATGTATATATGAATGGGAGAGAGAGAATGTGGATGGACTTGGGAAAAGTTGTGCTGCCGGTTATATTGCTCTTGAAATGGCAACTGTTTGTGATGAACATCAGTGTTACTAATCTAACATGCTGGGGGCTGTAACCTGAAACTTTTACTCCTTTCTGTCCTGGGTGGATATATATTTGTTGCTGTTCTGTTAGTCCGTACTTGAGACTTTTCCGCTCCTAAACAGGAGAGCTGGGTCTGTGGAATAGAAGCCTCAGCCGATACCAAGGTATTTCTGCTAGTTGTTGTCATGGAAATGATGCTGCCGCCGGCGGTGGGGAGTTTGCAGCTCGGGTGAAGAATGGCAGTAATTTGTCTCTTCCTTTAACTGTGCTTGGGAAATAAGTGGTTTTGTTTGTGCGAGTTAGGACTGTTTAATAGGGACGGCAGGGCAGGTTGATCTGATCTCACTTTAGGAGAGAACAAACCAGAGGCTGCTGGAAGAGTTCGCCGAAGAGGTAATTGTTGGAATGTGGCATATTGTAATGAAATGAGGTGGGATCTTTGCTAGGCACGTCTGCCTGGCAGATGCTCCTAAGAAATTTGCACTTTTCCCTTTGGAGGTCATAAATTGTAATTACATACTATACTGACCCAGCACGTGTGTTACAGTACAGAGGAGCTGCATTTCACTCGCTGCCTTACTCGCTGTATAAATGTCTCTCTTAATAACTGCGAAGCAGCTCCTGTCTTTAAAAGAATCAATAACATATTGTATAATAGGCATTCAAGTTTGATATTTTGTGGACAGCTATTGGTCTGCAGTATCGCGATACTGCGCTGTCACGGTGGCGGTATGGATCGTCTAAACTTGAATACTTAACTTACATTGTTGAGAAGTGTTGTTTGGTTTTCACCCTATCTTGAGCTAAAGGATTTAACTCCCAAAGTTTTCCCAAATGAAGGACGGAAAATGCTATTTTCGCGGGGGGGGAGGGGAGGGGAGGGGACCCTGCGAGAGTCACTTTCAAATAAATTTCGGGAATTAATCACTGGGATTCTCTCCTTATTAGAGAGAGAGCCTGCTTCACCTTATTCGCTTCTTCAATTCATTTTCTTTTTTCTCCGTGGGGACTGTTGTATGTAAAACTCTTCTTGTCCCAATGCTAACACAGTGAAAGCGCGAGGCTGAGACACAGAGAACGGCCGGGGCCGCTCAGAGATGAAATTGACTGAAGTTGCGCGCTGTTTGCTGGAGTTCCGTGGGTTGGTCTTATAGTTACGTAGCGATTAAATGACAAAGTAGCCGCTGCTCGACATGCAGCTGAAACTTTAATTCAGTGACGCTTCCCCTTCGCGGTCCCTCCCGGGGTAAAGGAAGGTTTCGAAACTCAGCTGAAGAGCCACAATCACAATGGAGCATTTCACGGTTTCCTCCTCAGATTACCGGAGGGGGTGAGAGGGTGTCACTGGGGGCTGAATGTAAAGTGTAAGGAGGAAGAAAGGCGCTTTGACAAGGGTAGTTATTCCTTCCTAATTTACAGCTCCTGGCTCAGCGGCTGCAGTCCGGAGGAGTGCTGCATGTTTGAAGGCGCAGAGAGTGTCTCTAGGTAACTGGCGGCTTTGGGGGAGGAGAGGAGCCCTGGGGCGCTCAGTGCAGTGGGAGAAGCGGCCTTGCAAGGTCAGGGAGGGATGAAAAGCCCCGGGAGAAGAGGAGATGAGCAGATGAGCGTTTGACACCCCGGGCGCTTCGCAGGGAATAATGGCAAAAGTAGGCGAAAGTTCCTGGCCAGGACTCGCGCTAATAGATACAAGGGCTGTGGGGGGGGGGGGGTCTCTCCTGACACGGGCGGTGATGTTAGTGCATCCCCGCCGAAATGCAAAGCCTCCCCTCTGATACGCAGATGTTGACTTCAAGAATAAGCGTGAAAAAGCCAAACCAGGTAAGAGATGGGCCATCGCAAAGCACCAGGGGGAGAGAAGAGAGGACGCAAAGGCGGCGGGGCCTTCGTGGGACAGGAGAAAGGCAGTTCGTTTTAGGGCTGCAGTCGCTGAATGAGAGGGGGGTTGTCAGTAAGGTACGAGGACAGCAAACGTGGTGGATCCCTTCAGGTACTGAATATCGTCGGAAGAGGGAAAGGAACTTCTTTAAAATGGTGTCGTTATTGGATGCCCACCCCGTTGGGGGGGGGGTCTCTTACCCCAGACTAGATTAAAGCATCGCTTTTATATAGTATGCGAGGGGCGCTGCAAGCCCGAGGCAGAGCTCTGTGGCAGGTGGAGAACAGAAGCTGGCATTGGTGCTGATCTAGGTTTGGGGGCTGATCCCCGGGATTCCTCCTCCCCCTTGGGGAGAGAGCGAGCGCCGACCCTTCGGGGACTGCACAGAGAAGGCAAGCTTGGGGTGTAAGAAATCCTTTCAGTTCACAGCAAGAGTCTGTCTACCTTGGACATAACTGTCTCTGGCCTGGATCCACCCGGATTTAAACTTCCTGCTGGCCCCCGAAAATGCCCGCACGCGTGGGACAAAAGGGCCAAGCAATTTAGAGGGAAAGTTGCTAAACATTTTCCACAGCGCCCTTCTCTGTGCGTTTTCGCTGGGCGAAAGGAGCCTGCTTTCTTGGCTTTACTCCCAATCCGATCCCGATATTGCCATAACATTGCTATTGAAAAAAGTGTGTAAACTTCCTTTCCATGGCATCTCCCGACTCTTCCTCGGGTGTCCTGAGCGAGAGAGAAGGCGGGATGGCAGCTTTAGGGCTGGAGTTTTTCTAACCTCTAGGGGAAAGGCTGCGACCTGCTTTCTGAGGAACACGAGAAGCCCCTCGCCAGTTTGGGGGGAGCTGGGGCTGGGACTGTGCATTTGTCTCTCCCCTCCCAGTTCCCACGTTAACGCGTTGTTATCCCCGGCTGCAGGTGGCCGAGGTGTGGCTTTCCCTTCAGAACCTGCCTCTCATCCCCGGCTCTGCGGCTTGTTTTCAGTCCCACGGCGTCATTTCAGCCCGGGTCTCCGAGTCCCTGGCAGTCGCCGTGCCTGGCTGCTGGTCTCAGCCGCGATCGGGTGCAGACCACGTTGTGACTCCCTACCTCTCTCTTTCCCTGCTGTGTGACAGAGTCCGGTTCGGAAGAGCGCCCCACGCTGAGTCCCGGCTCCAAACCCGGCCCCGCAGACCGGTCCCAGCCAGCCCGCATTCCGCCTCCTCCTGCAGCCTCCGCCGTCCAGACAACCAGCCCCACCATTCAGCGAGCAAGATACCCTCCAGGTAACAGACACTTCCCGGGCGAGCGAGCACACAGGGGCTGGGGGCCCACTGCCCGCTCAGAGTCCTAACACCGCGTATTCAGCCCCTAAGTCCACGATGTAAATGCAGAGTCGCGCCTTTGAAGTCAGTGGGTTTACACGGGGGGAACAGAGAGCAGAATTCAGACAATTGGCTTCTCCCAGCAACCTGGAATTAGTGGAATCGGTTTGAGAATAAAGTCTCCTGCCAATACGCCGAGCTTCTTTTGCAAATACTATCAACAGTTTTAATATTTTCAAACTTGTAGGGCCAAATTTCGCTCTTGCAAATGCCATTTCGCTTTGAACAGGGCGCAAGGAGTTTACCTTCGAGCAAAATTTGGTCCCCGATTTAATTTCATAGTCATTCAGAGACTGTATTTAATAAAACGTTTACTGTTATGACTGAATCCATAGGAATTAAAAGTCCCTAACCAACAATGTGTAAAAATTGAAAGAGAAAATTGCAAGCAAGTGGGTGGGATGTTGCTGTGAACATTATTAACTCCTATTCTCATGTAACATTCTCGCAAAGATTTCAGAAAGGTTAGTGCCTCTGAAATGTTCCTAACCAGATTTTGTATTTATTTATCTTGGTCTTGCTAATACATCGTTTTAAAATGTGGCTCGTGATTATTTTAAGCACCTTTTGTTAAGGAATAATAATTATTAAATTATCACCTTATTATTTATTTTTGAGGAAAACTAATCCCAGTGCTTAAAGTAGAAAGAAAAAACAGGAGTTAGAACTAGTCAGTAGATCACGCTGGGAATCAGTATAGTAAGAGGAGTTCTGCAGATCTGAATAGATCCTTACCTTAATTCTTTCCTCCTCCTTTTCTTCAAATAGGGTTTAATGCAGATTTCTATTCCCTTATAGCAAATTTAGCATAATAGTTTCTTAAAGTGAAATAGCTATGTTATATTCAGTAGTGTAGGTATTCTTGCTGAAGAGCAGAGGAACAGCAGGTCATCTCTTCTCAGCTCCTGCTCCTATTCAGCACAGACAGAAAATCCTTCTCCCTCACAAGATTCTCTGTCAACATGTCAATTTGTGACATTATTTATCTGCTTGTTAAACTGCATTTCTCAATGAATTTTCATTGGAAGTGTATGGAAGGAGTTTCATTCCCTTTTACTCTATTAACATATAATCAACATATTTAGGAAAACCAGTTGTTTAACTTCCCGTGTTTGATAATATCACAAGTTGACACTGAGTTTTCTTTCTTAATTTGTGTTAGTTCAATTGTGTATATGCCTCCAGAGACTGGCAGGCACATTTTAGAAATAAAAATAAATAAGGTTTTTGAGGTAAGATTTATGAAGATTTTATCCTATTTTTAAATATGTGTGTATATATATAATATTTGGATATATAAATAAAAGTAGTCTTCAAAGACTCATTTTAGGAAACAAAAGCAGTAATTTTCTCCCACATTTTTACAAAGTTCCTTGAAAACTTGAAATTGCTGGTCTTTCTTCTGACATGAAAATACAATAATTAAAATCTGTTCTTAATTTAAATGTGTTTCTCTACAAATTAGGAATTCAAAGTTTATTTAATAGAAATTAATTTGATTATTGTGTGAGAGTTTCTTGTAAATGTTTTAAGAAACCAAAGTAAAGGGTCTTCTTAAAATATCCAGGAAGAACAGCTATCTTTAAACTTTAGAAATGTTTGTATGTATCATTTATCCAATGCCCCTGGAATATGAATTATACTGGTTATAAAAAGATAAACTAGGCCTAATTTTGAAATATATTTCCTCCAAGGGTAATAATACTTCTTTACTTTCTCAGGTTTTTCATGTGAAAGCATTTCCACTAACTAATAATAAGATGTATATTTTGTTAAAGTGAAACTCAATGACTGTCTTTACCTTTGATTACAAATACTGAAACCTGTAGTGCTTAAGCAGGCAAACCTCATAAAGATTGCTGTATTGGGTCTGTAATGTCCTATGAGCAATAAAGCGAAGAATGGAGAAGTGGAAAATAAATAAAGAAATCAACTCTTTGTGTTACTAGAGTCATCATTTTAGCTATGAGTGAACTGGATTTACTTTCATGATGCAATGAAAAAAAAATACAGGATTAGTATCAACCTCAGCCTAGATCTCCTATAACAATCAGGACAGAAATACAGTGTACTTTTGCCTTTACATTTTTAAAAATGTTAGGGTCTATTGTGCCATCTTTTTTTAGTAGTCCTCCCTATAATGGGGAGTTCTTCTTAAAAGCTGATGGCAAGATATCACCCTTAATTATGATCTGATCAGAAATACTGTATGTAGGTTCTAGGTCAGGTAAGAAGTATTTATCTTCACAGTTCCCCAGTAACAGATACAGTGATTTCAGTTGTGTTTTTGATGTACAATGTAGACAATGTACTTATATATATATATACACGTACCTATATGT
>NW_020664580.1:2609913-2639988 GCF_002925995.2 Terrapene triunguis
TATATATATATACACGTACCTATATGTATATATATATACACGTACCTATATGTATATATATATACACGTACCTATATGTACCCCCCCCCCTCTGTCTCATATAATAGAATAGACTGTGATAGTGTGGTTTTTTTCGTTATGAAAATTTTATGGCATAATTGCATCTATTCATATACTGTTTTCGTGCTTCTTATTTAATTCTCATTGACATCTCTGTCTATTAGGCAGCAGATCTAGGGCAGTTAGGGCCAGCTTCTGCTCTCACTTACACCAGTGTAAATTTGGGTCAACTCCAGTGATTTCAACTAATGTAACTGAGAGCAGAATGTGGCCCCATATGCATCTAATATATATTTCTTCTCAAATACTGAGTACTCAGAGGAAATTTATAACTCCCACATTCTGGCAGTAGGTGTCTAATTTCGTTCCGTGAATTGCAGGAAATCACCATAAAAGGCGAAGAGAGTTGTAAGTGATGACCCGAAGCTGCAGCCGCAGCGAGGTGGTTGTTGTTTGTTGTTGTTGCTAATGGCCCCTTTTGCCCTTGCAGATATGCCCTGTGTGCAAGCCCAGTATAGCCCTTCACCTCCTGGTTCGAGTTATGCAGCTCAGACCTACGCATATGGCTCAGAGTACAGCTCGGAGATCATGAATCCTGACTACACCAAACTGACCATGGACCTGAGCAGCACCGAGATCACTGCCACCGCCACCACCTCCCTGCCCAGCTTCAGCACCTTCATGGAGGGTTACTCTGGCAGCTATGAGCTCAAGCCCTCCTGCCTGTACCAAATGCAATCTGCTTCCTCCAGCCAGAGGCCCCTCATAAAAATGGAAGACAGCCGGCTACATAGTTACCACTCCTCACTGCCCGCCTCCACAGATGAAGGGATGCCCAGCACCTCCATGTACTTCAAGCAGTCCCCGCCTTCCACGCCCACCACCCCTGGATTCCCTTCTCACCAGGCCTCCATGTGGGACGAACCCCCACATCCGCTGCAGCCTGCACAGACCTGCATGGCCCCCAGCCACTTGATGGACTCTGCCCCTATGAAGACTGTGCCCACCCGCTTCCCCCTCTTCCACTTCAAGCACTCGCCACCCCACACGCCTGCAGCTGGTGCCCACATGTGCTATGACCCTGCTGCCCTAAGCCTGCCTCTGGGATCTGACAGACCCACTGCCGGTCAAGCCACTATGGAGAATCATCCTTATGGGCTTCCCCTGGCCAAAAGAGCAGCCGCCTTAGCCTTCTCGCCACTGGGCCTCAATGCAGCCACTTCCAGCCTGTTGGGCGAGAGCAGTGGCAGCAGCAGTGGCCTGCCTTCCCCGCCCAGCAGGAGCTCCTCATCTGGAGAAGGCACTTGCGCTGTGTGTGGGGACAATGCTGCCTGCCAACACTATGGGGTACGGACGTGCGAGGGGTGCAAGGGCTTCTTTAAGGTGAGAACCACATATACTTACATACACACGCCAACCCCCATCCCAAGTCATCCCCACACCATTCACGCTAACCATTGACTGCTTCGGGTGTTGTTATGCTGATCAGTTCACCCAGAAAAGTTAGGATGATTCTGTGAGCAAAGTGTATATTAGAGTAAAAACACACCATCTGGGTAGTCTAGTGAGGGAAGGTAGACACCAGCTGACTATTCACACAAAGCCAAATCATATCCTCCAGAGGATGTAATGTAGGGATTGGGCTAGTTCTCAGACAGAATCTCAGGGCGTGGCTACACGGTATGTTAGTCTGCACCAAAGGGGTGTAAATTCTAGTGCACAATAGTGTGTCATGCACTAACTGACCTGTGGGACCTTGCTGCCATGCACTAAAAGTTCCCTAGTGTGCATTAATGTAATCCCAGCCATTTCAAAAAGTACTAAGAATGCATGCTATGGGAAAGTTAGTGGGTGCCAGCAGAGTCCACATGTGCCAGTCAATGTGCAGCATGTTAGGGTGCACTAGAATTTACACTGCTCTGGTGTGGACTAACACACTGTGTAGACAAGGCCTCAGTCAGCTGAATCAATGGAGCTAACCTGATGTACACCAGCCTAGTGTCTGGCCCATGATGTCTTTCCGTGGAGTGCAGGGCAACTGTTTCAGGAGCTTCTCTTGAAATAAATCTAGCTGCATTTATTTTGCTGTCAACAAACTGGACTTTACTGAGTCATTCAGACTAATTAAATATTTTTAAAACAAGGCATGAAATACAGACATCCTGATTGTCACCCGATAATTCAGCTAGCAGTAACAGTGAAAAGTGTAATCTCCCTCCATAGGGTAATACAAAGAAATGTAGATTTAAGGACATGCCAAGGAGGCAATTGAGTCAATGTATGTTATAAAACAGAACATTTGTCATGCTAGGAAGTTGCTGCTTGACTACAACTATTTAGTTTAGAAACCAGTGAATTCTGATCTGTGAAAGGTATTAAGTAGTGCAATGACTAAGCACTATACAGTGCCTCAATATTAGCTCTGAGACTAACTGAGAAGGTTCTGGGGACAGGTAATACATAATGCATTTACTACGAAGAAACTTTCTGCTTATGCTTTCTGGGTTTATGTAATTTTTTTTGTTTTTTAATGCTAGGTTTTAGTATTTGTTTTTGTTTTTTACAGATCGTATGTAAGGTTTCAGTTTACTCTTACAAATGGCATGTTTAAATTTATAGCTTGGGGTAGATTTTAGGGTTTGATTTATTAGTGTCAAGGTTGAAGATTTGATTTAGTCAGTTTCTTTCTGTAAAGATCAGAGACCTGCTCCTGTTGAAGTTAATGGGAGTTTTTGCATTGGCTTTGATAGGAGCCAATGTTTAAAGCATTTTTTTTATTGCACTCACTAGTAGTAACATTACTCAATGATAATACTTTTATAATATGGTAAAAATACACATATCTATTAAAACTCTTAGTTGTTTAAACATAATTAGAATAGGTACCAAAAATCATCTGGGAAAAGTAGCTATTAAGTTCCTGTTCCTGTGGAAGTCAATAGCAAAACTGCTGTGAATTTATATGGGAGCAGGATTGGGCCCTAAATTTACAAAATGATTTTCCAATTCTAAGATGCAATCTGTAGTTTAAGTGGTGAATGATTTCATGTGTTTCTTATTTTTATTACTTTTGATCTTGTTTTTTAAGGAACACAAATGTGAAAGAAATAAACATTTTTCTACATAATTTCATATTGAGGAAAGATTCAGTTTATAATGTCACAGTAATTATGAGTTTTATTGTTGTTGCTTTTAAGACTTTGCTATTAAATGCTCATCTGTGGTGAAATTCAGTTATTTATTGAAATAGCATTGATTTTAAATATTAAAACACATTACACTGTTTGTACCAATATCTGCTTTATTCTTTTTCTAGTCTTAACTTATTTTTATAAAATCTGAATTATTTGATAGTTTTCAAAATTATTTGTTAGAATATAAGTAGGATTTTAAAAATAAATTGGCCAGCATCCTCGCCAAACATTTGTTTTATAGCTAAGCAAGTGTCAGTACAATATAACTCCATTCATTTTCTCCAAAATAAGTTATTTGTCCATGAGAGTTAGCTAAATTGTGAAAGGTTTGGGGGTTTTTTGGTTTGGTTTGGTTTTTGTAGTTTTGATTTCATCTGTACTGATTTTAATGGCGAGCAAAACCAGTTATTGTGATATTTGACTAACAACAGCGATAGCAAGAGAAGTACATACCAGATCATTTTGATTCTATTTTAATAAGGTCAGTAATAATCAGGGGAATGAACCAAGTAGAAAATTGTTCCCAAAGGGATATTAAAAGCGGAGATAATCTAATCCCCAAAGGTAGATGCGATGACCTGGTAATTTCAGATATGATTTTATCATTCAAAGTTGGCTGTCTCCTGAGACTTGCTTCAGAACAATCCTAGACAATTTTCATTGTCAGCAGCTAACACCAATAAAACTGTTTTTCCTGCAGGCTAGTGTGTTAGGAAATTAATTTTATCTAATTATACAAATTGCACTGTCGCTTTTCACATTGTAATTAAAATACATCTTGTCAGGTCCTAGCTCATTCAAGAAACTATCAGTTGACTATTTCTGTGTTGCATTTTCTCAGAGAACAGTTCAGAAAAATGCAAAATATGTTTGTTTGGCAAATAAAAACTGTCCAGTGGATAAGAGACGTCGTAACAGATGCCAGTACTGCCGCTTTCAGAAGTGTCTCAGTGTCGGCATGGTTAAAGAAGGTAAGGAACATGAGCCATCATAAATACAAATATCTGAATATTAAATTTACTTAAGTTAAAATATATAGATTTAATTTTTATGAGGAATTTTATAATGTTAGGCTTTCTAGTTTACTTACCCCCAAAGTGTGGGTTAATGCAATATATGTAAGTTTTTTTGTTTGTTTTTTTCCCCAGGCATTAGGTTTATAATATCTAGATTCTTTGGAACCACAGGTTCAAGAACAGCAAGGTCATCAGAGAAAGATTTTTTCCCAGTGACCCTGGCCAAAGTTTCTCCTCCCTTTCCTGCTGTACAGTGTGCTGTACTGCAATTGGCTGCCACCTCATAGAGGGGCTGCATTTTGTGTCCTGTGTACCTTTACATAGGGCGCTGGTTTGTTCCCAGGGAATTAAATATAAGGTTTGCCATTGATTGTAATGGAGCCAGGATTGAATCCATAGGCCCCAATTCTGCAAATGCTTAAGTATGTGAGTAGTCCCACTGATGGGAGTACTCACATGAGTAAGCATTTTCAGGATTAGGCCCATAGCATCTGAAGTGTTTTAAGGAAGCTAAGAATTCTTCAGTAAGAAGGCTTAAATGTACATTATTAGTCTTAATATTAGTTTGTATTTGTGTATGTGTGTGTGTGTGCGTGTAAAAAACATACAGGGACAGAACTGGAGTTACATAAAAAGGGTGCTGTTCAAATGTAACATTGCTGGCTACAAGTCTGAGCTTCACACTGTTTTAAAATATTCACTTATATCTCTGCAATTAAGGATGGCAGTGATCTATCTATCTATCCATCTATCTATCTATCCATCTAAATGGAAAAATATTATGGTTTTTGCTGGACTAATCATAATTAAGAACTAACCTGGTGCTCATTTGTGGTTGTAGCTTTTTGGTGATGTCTTTGTGGACTGATTTTTGTTCTTCTTTAATCAGTTGTCCGTACTGATAGCCTGAAAGGGAGAAGAGGTCGGCTGCCTTCCAAACCAAAGAGCCCTTTACAGCAGGAACCTTCCCAGCCCTCCCCACCTTCTCCTCCAATCAGTATGATGAATGCCCTGGTCCGCGCTTTAACTGACTCCACACCCCGAGAGCCTGATTATTCCAGAGTATGTTTTATGATTTTTTGCATAGAAATAATTACTAAATTGTGTTTTTTAAAATTTAACAATCAGTACATTGAAATGAAAGAAAACTGTACAATTTAGATAAAGTAATAACTGACCCAGTGCCCTATCCCTGGTGTGTCAACAGTGACTTAAATGGAGTTACACTGGAAATTAATTTTAGCCTCTATCGGTTGTGATACAGAGTTTAAGACACAAGACTATCTGCAGTACTCCCCACAGGTGTGCTAAAGCAAGTATGCATAGGTAAATAGGGCACTGATCCCGCAACAGACTGTGCGCAGAGCCCCATTGATTTCAACAGGACTCAGGGCAGACTCTGGGATGTGCTCCTGTTCAGTCAGTTGTGGGATTGGGGTCTTAATTTCCAGTTTGGAAAACCTAACTGCTTTTTTCATATTCAGATAGATGGGTTATGAGAAGTTATACCTGGTTGTTGAAACAAATAGGCATCCGGTTCTGCTCCAGTTAAAATCAATGGGAGTTTCACCATTGTTTTCAATGGGAGCAGGATTGGACCATTGCATAATGCAGCATGAATATTAGGTTTAAGGAATAAATTATAATGATACTGATCTCTTTGTAATGTGCTTTGAGACCTACTGATGAAAAGCACTGTATAAGAGCTAGGTGGTATTATTATTATTTTATTTATTATTTATTAATCCAAGTCTGTTGAATAGTTCTTTAAATCAAACTGAAAAAAATAATTGAACAAGCAAAAAATTCTCATATATTGTAGATTTTTTTGTAACCTTATTATTAAATATTTATTTTATTTAAATATTGATGAGATATTTTGTTATCTATTGCAGAAAATAGGCTATAGCACACCTGCAATTATTAAAATATAGTATTGAAATTCCAAAACAAGAAAAGAAAAAATACATATGTGGAAAATCATGAACAAATCCCTTTATCTTTATTAAATTTTACTAAATATGAGACTGGTTTGACTTTATATATATTTATATATATATTGATAACCTTTCTATTTATTTGTAATTATATTGACATGCTTTAATAATTATAGACACATTATAGATGCTTTTCTACAGGCTAATCTATAGTTACCTATAGATTTTTTTTTTTTGCTATGTTTATTAAGCACCCAGTTTATATTTTTGTCTGATGATTTTTAATGGGAGAATGCATTAGGTATATTTTCATTTATTTTAACTTTCCCAAAACACATTAGGGCCTGAATCTACAAACATTTATGCATGTGAGTAATGTTACTGATGTACATAGTCCTACTGAATTAAATGGAATTACTTATGTGAGTAAAGTTACCCAGATGTCTATATGCAGGATTGAGCCCCTGGATGTATACTGATAGATGTATAGCTTTTTGACATTGACAAAAATCCAATGAAAATTGTGTATTTTTATGTGATTTTTTTTTTTAGCCTACTGTGACTATTTCACTTCATACAAAAATAGTGCATAGATCTAAGTGGTTAATATTTTTTATGATTGTGTACAGTTTCATTGGAAGCCTAAGGAAAACTGCATTGTTGATGTTGAATTAGTTTATGCTTTATAACTAAAAGATTCTATTGTGTCTGATTGGTTGTTGGTAGGATTTGGCACCCTAATTTTACTTTAGAGTAAAATATAATAGTTGGTAGTGTTTAGTAGTGAAAACCTCTTTTTAAGCCTTCTAACATAAATTAATGAATCATATCTTTGTAAATTTTCTGCATATTTTTTAAGGGATTAGAGTGAACAAAATGAAAACTGTACATCAACTGATATTAGTGGGATGGTATATGTAGTAAAAACATGTACTTACAAAACCACTTTCATGAATTCTGTTGCTGAGCAGAGTAATTATAGGTGTGTTCAGTAAGATACCGATTCTGCAATGCATTGCATGCGGGTGGACCCTATGCCTGGATGGAGGGGAACCCACACATAATACATTGCAGGAATGGGGCCTTAATTTTTCAAATTTCTAGCATACTGTAATCTAATAATATTGTCTTGCCTGCCATAAGAAAATAGTAATATAAACCTCAATACAGGATTTGTAAAAAAAAAAAAATCAGTACATTGCACAAAGAAAATTCAAATAATCATATAACCCTGGAATGTCAAAACAAATCTTATTTCTATTCAGAACATTGCTACTCTTCATTTCAGAGTTGGTTTTAATTTATCAGTCCGCAGTAACAGAATATTTAGATATTTGGTTTCAGAAACAATTACTATGAAGATTGTTTTATAACTTATTAAAGGCCAAGGGCCATATTCTGTCTCACACCTGTTTCACTGTTGTAATTCCATGAAGTTCAGACTTGTACTGTGTAAGTGAGAAGAGACTCAAGCCCCAGATCTAGCACTCCTTATTCAGGCAGCATTCCCATCAACTTCAGTAAGAATTCTGGCTGATTAAGGGTAGAGTAGGGCAGTAATCTGTATTTATAATAAAACCTGCTGTATTTATAGAGGCCAGAAATTAAGCAAATGCCAGGGTCACAATGCAAAAACAGGAGCTGCACTAGAGTATCATTGCTCCTCCCCCTGAAATCTAAGGAAGCCTCCTCCATGTTTTTGTAAGTATGCAAGCTCCAGGAGGTCTGACATAAGCAGGAAGGGGTGGAACAGGGGTGTATGACCACTTTGCACAGCATCAGACTTTCATATCCTACATAAAATAATGCTGCTGTACACAGGAGCTCTTCTTGGGGAAAATCTTCACAGCAACCATAGGCAGGGTTCCCTGGATAGCTCCGTTCATAAAGGAGCCATGTCCTGGGGACCAGGGGAAGGTCTCCTCTTCTGTCTTTCTCCCAAAGTGCCTCCAGTTTTGTGGTGCTGTCTCATGTAGTGCAGGGTGCTCCCCCTTCTCTCTAATGGCCTGTTGACTAAGGCCAGGCCTGCTAGTTGTTTTGTGCAGGAGTGAGGTAAACACCAGCCCCTTCCCATGGGGTGATCGTTGGGTTTTCCCAGTGCAGGGAATGATTTGTGCGTAATCCAGGACTGTAGAATTTGGCCTCAGTTGGTTTCCTCATCTATTTTTGGTAAAATGTGAGCCTTTCTAGCAATGAATGACATACTCTAGCAGTGACTAACAGTTCAAAGGCAGGAAATACAATTTCTGTCATTCTGCTTATCATGCTCCTATGGGCTGGATCGAGCTACTAGAATTAGCAAAACAAATCTAAGAAATATGTAGAGTTATTAAACATACATTCAGTTGAATGAACCTGCTTCTATAATGTAACACAGAAATGTTCACGTTAGAGTTAGAAAATAGTAACATTCTGTGTTGTTGCTGCCATTATAGGTCAATTTAATGTGTTCAAGGAGTGCTTTAAAAATACTGGGCCAGATTTATCCCTATTGACTTCAGATGAGCTACACATGGGATGACTTCAGAGCACTATATATTTTTTCTTTTTGCTGATTTCTGTGGCTCAGAGCATGTCCTGCCTCAGAAATACCTGTGGAAGGGGGAGGAAATTTCCTCAAATCGTTCTGTTTGCTCCTCATGGAATGAATGTGCCATAGTTCAACCCCGGCACAACCAAGTGGGTCTCCCTAGGGCCAAGCAGATCCTGGGGTTCTGCATCTCCTCCACATTGGCTCTGGGGTTCCCTGGCCATGGCTGTCTCCAGAGCCCCATTAAATAGGGGCTCCCCAATATGGAGCTCTGCAGAAAAGTTAATACAGCCTGGAGGTATATTACCTCTTCCGAACAATTTGTGTGGGGCTGGTGGGTGCTTGCCCTCTCCCAAATCAGGTCCACCTGTTCCCTGCCCCACACCCATCCCCTCACATTGTGTGGGTATAGGGGGTACCACAAAAGTTGCAACCCTCCAAAATTTCTGCATGGGATGGGAGGATCCACACACAGAGGGTCCCCTGCGTGCAAAGGCCTTGGAGGCAGGATCTGACCTTGGGGGAGGAGAGATGTTTTACTTACGCAATAACCATGACAAAGAACATCCAAAAATGCATGCTGTCATGCAGCACTTTGGAGGGACTTGGCTGCCAGCGTATTTGAGTGCAGCCAGATTTCCCAGGAGTCTAGAGTAACTGCCCAGGTCAATCCCTCCACCCCCATTTTGCCTTTGGGAATTTGTGGAGATTGTTCAGTTGCACTGGAGCCTTCTTATTTTCTAATCACTTGTGGCCTCACCATGTAACCTACTAAACAGGTATCCTGCTACATGGCCAAAATTATAGGTAGATGTACATTGTTGTTTATGTTGGACAGATGAGTTTTGTAATAACTAGCAAACAGGCTGACAGCACGCAGGAGTTAGATGGCATGCCCAGAGGTGGTATGCCCCCATGGCACCAGATAGCCACCACCCCGCCTCTGCACAGTCTGAGTAGCATGTAAAACAGGAGTCTGGGAACTGACGGTCAGTGCAGCACGTGCTCCTTGAATTCCAGTGTCACATACGAGCAAGATTAATTTGCCCTGCTAACCTTGGGGCAAATCCAAATCCCAGCACCCAGTCTGAGTATCTAGGCCAAGTACTGGGCAGATGCACAGGGGACCGGTGGTGGTGGTGAAATCCTCCTTCTAGCCCTCTCCAGGCCATGAAGAAGCTCCATAGCCACTCCACAAAGGTTATTGCTTCCAATGGCTTGAATAGCCGCTTGTGCACCCCCGCCTCTCTTCATGGGGGGAGGACCAAGGACTTGTGTAACAATGCAATGTGCACGCCCTGCATAGCCCCCGTCCTCTCCCCAGCCCTGCATCTTCCTGTTTGGAGTGGAACTGCACTGGTTCAGTGTCATGTGACCCACCATAGCTGCAGGGGCAGGATTTTTCCCCATATAAATTTCATCAGAGGGATCACATGTGCTTTTATCACTGAGGGAGGCAATGGGAGCAGAGGATAAGAAATGGTCCTGCAGCTAATGCAGGGTTGAGCAGACAGGAATTACTTAGCGCCAGCAGAGATACCTCAGATGTCGCCAGAGTTATGTAGGGTTTCCAGTGTCACTTCTTGTGTATCTCCCACCTATCCATGATTCTGAGACCATTCATCCTACTCATTCTACACCAGCAGTGAACCTGCTTCCCTTAGGGGAGTATGTAGTGGACAAGAGCTACCCACTCCAGGGTTCCTCTTTGCACCTTCCACCCTCTCTCCTCCACAGAGGAAGAGCTTGGGGATTCAGTAACAGCCTCAATCAGATCTGCAGGGGCGGTGAGGTGACAGTAGTAGGGGCTCCAAAGTCCCCAGAAACATTCCTGTTGTCACTGAGGGAGGCTGGGGGTCTTTCCCCTCCCACCTTGTCCCCCCTTGATCATGTTATCAGCGGACTCTTCAGGTCAATGGGTTCTGTCTCTAGCTGCCAGTTGAGAGATCTTTTGGTGGGGTGCCCAGGGAGATACTGTTTGCACTAAATCCCTCCCAGAAATTACTCCGAAGGGCCTAGTGGAGAGAAAGTTGTTACAGCCATGGAGTAAATTTCAAGTCCATTTCTTCCCACTCAGGAAACCAGCAGCACTTCTCAGACACAGAAATAGGCTGGACCACACCACTCTGGCTGTGCTCCATGTCACGGAGAGAGTAGGGCCAGGCTTAGACACTGGGCATAAGATTTGAATTCAGAAGTGACAGGGATCCAGTAGTGAGGAAGTTGGAAGTGGTAGCGGGTAAGGAGCTGCAGTCTGTTGGCAGGTCATGGGGAAGTTAAGGAAGCTGGGGCTGTTGGAAGGATTGGTCGTGTCAACAAGATGATACATTCTTTACCTAAACCTAAAAATTGTTCAGTTCAGATGATGAGGTCATTTTGGCCAGTTATTTTATTTTGAACCAATTTTTTATTCAAATGGATTGATGCTGCATGTGTCAGATAACAAAAAAGATTTATCCCACATGCCTCTCGCACGGTGAGATAGTGATTTGAGAGGCTCTGGAGGAAATCTGCATTTACAATACATTGAGCCAAATTCATCAATGGGAAATTTAAAAATTGTGATATGTTAAATAGAATTCTTATATCCTTCCAGTTTTAAAAGTTATCCTAGCCACCAGATTTCTGGTTTTGTTGACTAACAACATATGGATGAAGGCCAAATTTGGTCATTTATAAAATGTCTGATTTCTATAAATTAGGGCTGTTAAGCAATAATAGAATACCATTTATTTAAATATTTTTGGATATTTTCTACATTTTCAAATATACTGATTTCACTTACAACACAGAATACAAAGTGTACAGTGCTCACTTTATATTTATTTTTTATTACAAATATTTGCACTGTAAAAAACAAAAGAAATAGTATTTTTCACTTCACCTAATACAAGTACTGTAGTGCAATCTCTTTATCATGAAAGTTGAACTTACAAATGTAGAATTATGTACAAAAACCCCTGCATTCAAAAATAAAACAATGTAAAACTTTAGAGCCTACAAGTCCACCCAGTCCTACTTCTTGTTCAGCCAATTGCTCAGATAAACAAGTTTGTTTACATTTGCAGGAGATAATGCTGCCCACTTCTTGTTTACAATGTCACCTGAAAGTGAGAACAGGTGGTCGCATGGCACTGTTGTAGCTGGTGTCGCAAGATATTTATGCACCAAATGTGCTAAAGACTCATATGTCCCTTCCTGTTTCAACCACCATTCCAAAGGACATGCATCCATGCTGATGATGGGTTTTGCTCAATAACGATCCAAAGCTGTGCGGATCAACACGTTCATTTTCATCATCTGAGTCAGATGCCACCAGCATCAGGTTGATTTTCTTTTTTGGTGGTTTGGATTCTGTAGTTTCTGCATCAGAGGCTTACTCTTTTAAGATTTCTGAAAGCATGTGCCACACCTCGTCCCTCTCAGATTTTGGAAGGCACTTCAGATTCTTAACTCTTTGGTCGAGTGCTGTAGCTATCTTAAAAATTTCACATTGGTATCTTTGCATTTTGACAAATTTGCAGTGAAAGTGTTCTTAAAATGAACAACATGTGCTAGGTCATCATCCGAGACTGCTATAACATGAAATATAAGGCAGAATGCAGGTAAAACAGCAGGGGACATACAATTCTCCCCCTAGAAGTTCAGTCACAAATTTAATTAATGCATTATTCTTTTAACAAGCATCATCAACATGGAAGTCTTTCCTCTGGAACAATGGCTGAAGCATGAAGAAGCATATGAATCTTTAGCACATCTGGCATGTAAATATCTTGCGACGCCAGCTACAACAGTGCCATGCGAACACCTGTTCTCACTTTCAGGTGACATTGTAATTAAGAAGTGGGCAGCATTATCTCCTGTAAATGTAAACAAACTTGTTTCTCATAACGATTGGCTGAACAAGAAGTGGACTTGTAGGCTCTGAAGTTTTACATTGGTTTGGTTTTGAGTGCAGTTATGTTACAAAAAAACCTACATGATTATTTTAACAGTGCGATTAATCACGATTATTTTTTATCATGATTAATTTTTTTGAGTTAATCGCATGAGTTAACTGCGATTAATTGACAGTCCTACTATAAATGCATATAGTTACAGATATTCGAGCTACCTATATTAAAAGTAAAACCCATATGTACAAGAGCTACCTATATTAAAAGTAAAACACACACACACCCTCACGCGCACAGACACACACACACACACATATATAGGTATTACATTCATATTTAACTGCTTATTATCCATTGGATAAAATAACCTACTGTCTTTGCTGTTGAGGGACTCACTGGAAAAACACTGTTGAGCAGACAGCATTGTATGTATTGTGGCATTCTTTAAAAACGCATAATATTACTTTCTGTGGCTTTCATTTTAGTACTGTTCCACTGACCAGGCTGCTGCAGGCACAGATGCAGAACATGTACAACAGTTCTATAATCTTCTGACTGCCTCCATTGACATATCCAGGGGCTGGGCGGAAAAAATTCCAGGATTTACTGATCTCCCAAAGGAAGATCAGACGTTACTCATAGAATCAGCTTTTTTGGAGCTGTTTGTACTAAGACTCTCCATCAGGTAATTACTTGTGATTGAAAATAATCCCATATTAAATTGATGTGAAAAACTGTGAATTTCAACTTTTTTTTTTAAAGGATAAGTAGAGCGATAGCTTTACTTTTGTCATTTGTGAAAACAGCCAAAAACAAACAGCAACAAAAGACACAAAATACTGCGTTCAATTTGTGATACAAATGAGGAAAAACAAGAAAATAATGTACAAAAATGGAATAATATTATTCTCACTAACGTGCTTCCATTTATTGGATTTACCAAATTTTCTTTTCTCCTTTTAATCATAATTTGTCCTTATTTACTTTCGAGTGAGGCTGTTTTGTACTTGCCTATATGACCTGTAGAAGAGCATTTGTAATGCAATGGTTTGGGGTTTTTTTACTTTCACACAGATGTCTTGAAATTCTGTTTTGGAAGAGGATAAAGGGGCTTCAAAATCCTGTTCAGATTGTTTTTCTTCCTAATACCAAGTCATTTCATAGAGTGAAGTGCCATTCGTCAGCCTGGCACTAGTTAAGACATTGTACCTAAGATAGTTACAGGGAAATCCCAGGATGGAGTTTTGAGTTATGCCCCTGTTTCCTTAGGGTGAAGATGAACTATGTTTGTTTGTTTGTTTGTTTGTTTTTTAACAGGGATTCTTTTCAGTGTTTAGTTGTAGTCTGACACATACTGTAGATTTTTCACATAAGAGATTTTCTGCCTTGAGTATTACAGTATGTTCTGTGTGTTTGTGTACATTTGTTTATATATTTTCTATTGTTTTGTCTTCATCAGTTTTTGAAACTTGAGAAATGGAAGGGGGGAAACACTAAGGGTTACAACATGAAAATAATCTCTGCTTTCTCCAAGTCATATTATTATTGTATTTCAAAGCATACACACTTTGTCTTCCTTAGGTTCAAACATACAGTATTTAATGTAAAATGTCTCTGCTGCTTGTGCCTTTGGCAGGACCAAAAATCTTAACTAATTAGACAGTCTACAGCACATGCTACAGTTAACCTCAGGCTTATAACTCTACAAAGTAAGCAATCATAGAAGCTTGTTTGTTGTAGTTTTGCCCCCAGGAAGAAGCATATTGTCAAACATGAATGCCCACATATGCCCCGTAATAATATGTGTGAGATATTAAATGATACACATTTCAGTATTGTGTACATCTTTTTGTAAAATTATGTGTGTTTATGATTTTAATTTTTTTTTTCAAGATCCGATACTGCTGAAGATAAGTTTGTATTCTGCAATGGACTTGTGCTTCATAGACTTCAGTGCCTTCGTGGATTTGGGGAGTGGCTCGAGTCAATTAAAGACTTTTCATTAAATTTACAGAGCCTTAACCTTGATATCCCAGCCTTAGCATGTTTATCAGCTCTAAGTATGATTACAGGTAAGTGCTCTTTTGGTAACGGCAATCTTCAAATACTAGCACTGTATTGTTAGCATAGATCTGAGTGCTTTCAGTTGATTTTGTTATATTCCAGATAAGGTGAGCCTGATTTTTGAACATTTGTAATGGCGATATTGAAAGTCTGGCTGGCAATAGTGTACACTCACTCACTCACTCCCAGAAACACCTATTAAAATGGAATCTGAATGACTCCCTCTTTCTCCAGGGTTTTATGTTTTCTTGGAACATTCTCTAAAAAGGTGAAATACATCTCAAACCAAATAGCACGGGGGGCGGGGGATGCAATGGGAATTTTTCTGCATACTGTTAGTGAATTATTTGTGTATACATAAGACCATTTCAGCCCCTCTGCCGCATGGGGTAAAGGGGATGAAACTAGTACAAATGCCTACCACATCTCTCTAGTAAGCACAGAATGGGGGCATTGTAACTTGTAAAGCATAATTTCTCTCTTTCTGAGACAGCAGAAGCCCTTCCATTTAAACGTTGCGGACCTGAGGCTTTGTGATTTGGAGGGCATAGCTGGCTGAAGTGGAGAGAGCTGGGGGCAGATGTCCCTGACAATCTTGTAGAAATACAGCAGGAGTTAGTGTTACTCAGAGCGGCATTCACTTCCTGTCTTTCTGTTTAACCCCTCTCAGAGAGGATGATAATGTACAGATGCAGCTGGGTCTTCAGTGGTGATACAGTGCTTTGTTATACCATGGCTCCAAGGTGGAGAGGGGCTGAATCTTTACAAAGATGCCCTGAGATCCACAGAAATGGAAATGGATTTCCTCACAGATCTCAGGGCATCTACAAAGTTGTAAGTTCTACTCCCAGTCCCCTGCAAGTGGCATCATTCTTTCACCCTAGATGAGATGATTCTCTGGAGACCTGGGGTGAAATCCTGGCTACACTGAAGTCAAGGGCAAAATTCCCATTGTCTTCAATGGTACCAGGATTTCATCTTCAGAGTTTCTAGGGTACTTTTCCCTCTTGCAGTTGGGGATGATTTAATACATACTAGTTTTAGCTTCAATACTGGTTTCTTATGAAAAGTATTTTCCTATTTTTAAAATCAATTTGTACTAATGTCCCCATGATTAAGAGAGGTACAATAAGTGCCAGATTCTGATCTCATTTACACCATGTGTACATGCAGAATAACTCAGTAGGGTCACTTTGCTTTACACTCATGTAAGAACCACTCCCAAAATGAGTGAATTGTTACAGCAAGAAGAAAATGTCCTTGACTTTTTTTTCATCCTTTTCTCTAACTATGAGACCTGTTCCTAATTATTTTCCTGGAGATTTCAGGGATTTACTTAAAGGAATAAAACCTCATGCAAACTACTTCTGTGAACATGTGATATGTTCTTCCTCATGTACCCAAACACTGTTTTAGCATCATGATGCTTGCTCATTCACACCCTGTTCAGTTGCCCTGGCATAAACAAGTAAAGATTGTTTATGGCGAGTTGGATGCACATAAAATGTTTAATGAGAATAACTTTCAATTAATATATTCCCATGTTTCTTGCATTTTCCAGTGATAAAAGCCCTTTCGGTATAGAGATATTTGCTGTGTTTTGTTAGTCTTCTCAAAACCTCCAGACAAATGAAAGTAATCATTACCCCTAAATATGAAGAAATAACATTTCTCTCCCTACCAATGTTCTGTGTCTGTATTTGTCAAAGATTGATATTCTTTTCCCCTATATTTATAATGGAGCTTGAAATTGATATAATTTTTTGTTTATTCCTTTGTCTTATGATGTTGGCACATATCCATTAATATGTTTTTTAAGGATTTACCATAAAATGATGAGTGGTATAGAAAGCCCTGAGAGAGAGGTGATTGCAGTAGAAGGAACAGCACAAAATACTGTTTGAGCTGCATAAACAGTGTTGTTTATCTTTATTCTTATCATTTCTCAGTGATAGCATAATGGGGAAATGGTTATAATCTGGAGAATGCTCTGGTTGAATACTCCTCGTTGTGGGATTTGTTCATGGAGAATCATTTCCTGGCTTTCCCCTATAGCCTGAGTATGCCACTGCACATACTGGTCTCAGGCAGCACCAACCTCAGAAACAGTCCCTGCACCGTGTATCTAAGTAAACAGAAGGGCTTCTGAGAGTGGTGCTCTGCTTGTTCTGCCTGACCTCAGGAGTGTTCTTCATGAATCAAACAAAGGCCAGTGCTCTCAGGAGAGGGTGGGGGGAAGTAGTATGGTAGTCAGTAGGGTGCTGGGAGCAGGAGAGAGGAAGGGAAGTAGTTAGGGGGTGTTTGAGAGCACTAACTCCTCTCTCCTGTGGAGGGACAAGGAAAGAGGACAGTAAAAGCCAGTACTGGGGCTAAAAGAGGTTTTCCTTCTCCCTCCCCATCCCCACTCCCTGTGCTCCCAGTGGTCAAGTCCCTCCCCCAGCCTCAAATCCTATTGAATGCCATTCTCCTTTCTCAGCTGCCCAGCCCAGACCATCTGGTTTTACTCTTCTGTGCTGCTAAACCCTGCCGTCCCCACAGTAAAATTAACCTGGACCATTTCACTCTCCCAAAGCCAGAAAACTCTCTCACCCCAACTTTCCCCAGAAATATACCAGCAGCAACTTCACACCAGGCTGTCAAATCCTGCAGCTGCTCCCCCTGGCCTCACTGCACTGAAGCAGCATCACACATTCCTGTAGCCCAGCTGAGAGATCATGCATTCAGTGGAACTGAACGAATGGACTGAAGCTGCTCCTCTCAGCCACTGGGGAACGCTTAAGCTCCTGCGCTGCAGGCAGCCTCTCTGCTCCTCCCCTGCTGGATTTGGGGGAGGAGCAGCCAGCAGCATGCATAAAAGGGGAGGGGACCCCAGTGCTGTCCTCAGAAACCTCAACATAGTATTTAGGTACCCTCACCTAGCTTCAGGCTACCTCCCCAGATACCCCCAAAAGACAGTCAATACCCAGTTACCCTCCAGACATCCAGCCACCCACCCATCCCAGCACTCCCAGACACCCTACAGTACCTGACCTACCCCAACCACCCCAACACCTTCCAGACATGCATCCATCTACCCAGTATCTCTAGACACTCTCCAGTACCTGTGCAAGCACCCTCAGCCATCCTTCTGCCTATCCCAGCCAACCCACTCTCAGCTGACAACTTTTGTGCGGCTCCATGTCCTACCCCCTTCCCCCAGTTTCTCCCCCGCCATTTCCCTCCCCCCCCCCCAGTGTGGGTGAAAGCATATTGACAAGATGGAACTTATGGTTATAGGCAAATTATTTACAAATACGTAAATTGACTCATTAAATAATTTGTGTAATGTCACACTGGGACTACACACAATTTGAAGGGTGTTGTAAATGTATTGTCAATACTAAGTACAGAGATAAATTGAAAGATATGCAGCAGCATGAAATATACAGAAAAAGACTAAAAAGAGAGAAGTTTTTAATGAATTAAATAGGCACATTATGTTATTAATGTAAAATGTGTTTTTTTCTGTTTATCTGATGTTCCGGGCCTTGATGCAGAATATAAGACAGTGTGCTGCAGACTCAATAGGTCCCTTATGACAGGTTATATGGTTATAGTATTAGCCTTCACCCAGATTAGAAGAACTGACATCTGGTTTGATGAAGGTGGGTTGCAAACAGTTAACTCAAAACTTCACAATACCATAGTAGGCCTTTTTTATTTAAGGTGCTCCTTTAGGATCTTCCTCTCTCTGTCTCTGTTCTCCTTTTTACTTCCTTCAGTTAGTTAGGCAGGGCTAGACACATCTTCCTCCAGAGCACGTCAACACTGCTTTGAGCATCAGCCAGAAGAGAGTAATTAGAAAACAGTGCAAGACGTTCTTCCCACATCCCCATGAGAGCAAGAAATGAATTCTATGCTGTTCTGTTTTTTTGGATCACTTACGCTAGAGATCTTGAAATGTGGGATCCAAAGGTCTAAAGAACCAGAAGATGCTTAAGTAGAACAGTGCCAACATGGAAAGCACAGAGGCAGTGAAGCCCGGAATTTCTTTCAATTTTGGAAGAGGAAGGGCTTGTAAAAAGGGAAGAGGAAATCAGATAATTATACTGATACTGGGAGAGACCCCAATTTTCAATATAATTGGGTAGGAGGCCCTTTTTGAATCTGGGACATAGACTGTTGCATCCAGGATATTAATACATCTCTGGTGGATAGGAATTTATTAAACGAGACCCAGATTGACTTAAATATAGAGCCTAAAAATCCCTTGTATATTTGCAGGGGGTGGTGTTTTCTAGAGAGGTAGGCCTGCGTCAATGGATTGGTCCAATCCTGCTATACTCCACCACTGTCCAGAGTTAGGGAGGGTAGGCAAGCTAAGCCTGGAACTTTGCTCTGGTCTTTCATTTTCTTCCTGCAGAAGTGTGACCTTCAGCAGATTTATAGCCAGGAATCACATTGACATCACCTGGGGTGAAGAAGGGTGTGAAAAACTGTGTTCAAATTTCTCAGGATTAACTGCTGACTTTGCAGAGGTCTAGATGCCGAGTTTCTGAAAGACTCCTGATGATGAGTCATTTTCTTCAGGTTTATGGAGGGCATCCCTACCATGAGATACCATTTTTGTTGCAAAAGTGGGTGAGAGGCCAATTAACCAGGGAGTGATTCACAAGGCAGAAAAATCCTACTTTTCACCTGCCCTGCACCTGTTTCACTGCTACTATAAGGAGGTGTGCCTACAATAGTGTTTGTGCACCTCCTCCGTTATTTAGTGAAAACCTCTTTTTGACTAGCTGTCCTTCTCAGGGCAAATCCTGCCCTTGTTATTCACATGCGTACTGCCATTGAAGAGAACAGGCCTAATTGAGATCCAACGGCAACGGTTACAACTCCATTGACTTCAGTGTAGTTGCACCTGCTTACACCAAAGGCCTGCTCCTGCTCCCATTGGAGTCAATGGCAGCATAGTGGGCTCCAGGTCTTAATCTGACCCAATGGGAGGACGTACATGGGTAAAACAAGCAAGATTTGTCTCCTTCTACTTAGAGTCACTTGAATGCTGTCAGAAAAGTACTTTCCAGTGACTTCAGAGGTGTGATAAATGAATAGATCAAAGAATACCCTTACTACACACACTGCCTAAATGGAACAGTGAATAATAAACAGCGAAGGTTTATTAAATAGATACCTTCTCAAGAAATTAACTGGAAGCATGCTGCCAAGAATGGGGTGGATGAGCAGATGGGGCAATGCCATTACCAGGGAACAGGCCTCCGCGTGTCTGGCCTTGGCTTCCCATCGACTCACCAGGTTCAGAGGTGGCTTTTGGGTGAGTGGGGAGCAAAAAGCTCCCCTCCAGTGGGACAGTGTGAATTGATTTTCATGAAGAATTCCTTGTGGAGATTTTCAAGTGGATAGTTTCATCCCATGGCTTTTTATGCTGAAGAAAATAATCTGGCCCTTTATTTAATTTTATTTATTTATTTATTTATTTATTTATTTACATACAGCTTTTTTAGCAAAATGATGCTGGCATGTATTTTAAGGCCGAATCTTTTTTTTTTTAAGCGATAAACATAACAAAGCTCATTGTTTGGATAGAAAATGTCCTTCATACTTGCTCCGTCGTGTCACCTGTAGATTCACCCGTACAGATAGGATGAAATCCTGGCTCCACTGAAATCAATAGGAGTTTTGCCCATGGATTTCACCCATATTGAAGTGTAATAAATCCTACCTGTTCTTCAGAGATTGTCTTGATACTGAGGCACAACAGAGTAAATTAAGGATGGAGTATGCCTTAATTCTGAAATTTCCTTGGTTTTTCTATTTAGGCCAGTAACACTTTTAAGATAATGTTTAGACATTTCATATCACTGCTAACAAGAAACACATTGTTAATGAAACATGTTAAATTGTGTCACTGTAACAAGTACACTGAAGACCAAAACTGAGGGTTTGGTCCTAATTTAGATTCAAAGATTTAGAGATTTGGGAAATAAATTGCCTGTGGCCTAGATCTTCAAAGAGATGTTGGGGCCTAAATATCTTTGAGGATCTGGCCCTATGTGCTCAAGTCCAGTAGTTGATTTTCCAAACTCTGCAGCAATGCACAAAGTAATGGGATAGGTTTACAGCATCTCCACTATACTACATAGTTATTTATTTTTAAAGTCAGCCTGTGGATCTGTTTAAGTATATCAGCTCTCTGGACCTATAAATATGTCTTCACTAACATTGCTAAAATACAACCTTAACGCAGATTAAAAGGTGGGAGCACTTCAAAGATTTAGAGATTAATTTAATGTTTCACAGAATTCCCCAGAAGACTTGGGCCAAAAAATCCCCACAGATTTTTCAATTTTTAGAAAATATTTAGTCACGGTGTTCTTTAAATGGCAGCATCCATCTAAGTATTTACTCTCGGTGTCCTGTACAGTCAGGCTCACATAATTACATTATACACAATGTACTGGAAATTTATTAAATGTTCAGTGACTCTTGTGTTTGAATGTAAACAAGTCACTTCAAATATCTAGGTTTTGAAATTCCTTGAAGGTGAAGATGTTTGAGCAGCTGTTACTACCTAGATGAGTATTTTTCATGTCTTGTTACATAGCAAGCCAGATTGATGGCAAACGGTAGAATATATTAGCTTCGGGCCAAAGGTTTACACATCTGGGGCCTGATTCTGATCTCACACCAGTATAACTCAGGAGTTAGTTCCATTGAAGTCAATGGAGTTACACAAGTGTCAAACTGGTAAAAACGAGAGGATAAATTTCTGTCTATTTTTATTGCAGTCACCTCCATTTTAATTAGTTTATCAAAAAACATATATCCCGAGCAGTCACTACAGCAGGGGTCAGCAACCTTTCAGAAGTGGTGTGCCGAGTCTTCATTTATTCACTCTGATTTAAGGTTTCGCGTGCCAGTAATACATTTTAACGTTTTTAGAAGGTCTCTTTCTATAAGTCTATAATATATAACTAAACTGTGGTTGTATATAAAGTAAATAAGGTTTTTAAAATGTTTAAGAAGCTTCATTTAAAATTAAATTAAAATGCAGAACCCCCTGGACCGGGGCACTCAGGTAGTGTGAGTGCCACTGAAAATCACGTGCCATAGGTTGCCTACCCCTGCACTACAGAGAGAAATTCAGGAGCACAGTCCCCCACTACACATATACATATACATACGTGCCTGAGAAGAGTGAGGAGCCCAACAGAGCCCCCACACTTTCATTCTTCCTAGTTTTGAGGGCAAAGAAGAATGTGCTCCCTGCATTGGTTCCCCTTTTTTTGGGAGATAACCAGAAGAAAGTGCCTCCTGCCAGATCCTTCCTTCCCATGAACAATGGAAAAGAGGGGAAGAGAGATTGGGAGAATGGAGCATAATCTTGGCATAAGGATGGGGATGGGGGGGGAGGGCTACAGATAATTGGGAGTGCATTGAGCATAAATCTTTCACAACTCCCCACTTCTTCCCCTCCCACCATTCTCCCACCATATTTGCTTGATTGGTTGCAGGCCTAACTATCTACAGTACGTTATGTTTGCTAGTTAATTTAATCTGTTTTTTCTTGCACCTCCCTGGCAATTATTATTGTATTTAAAACAAGAAGGATAATAATGTTGCTTGTGAAGCAAATTCTTATGTTTCTGCACATTTGAAATTCAAAGACAAATTAAAATGCAACAGTTATTTGAGATTATTGTTCAGAAACATGTTACATTAATTCATCCAGTAAGTATTGACGGTAAACAATGATGCAAAGCTTTCTTTTCATATATGTCTGCTAAGAGACTGTTTTTAATGAATCACAAATATGAAGCTTCCTCCTCAAGCTTAATGAACTGAGGATGTGTAACTTCACTGCAGCATTTTAACAGAACATAAAGGGGGGGTGGGGGAAACACCTTAGCTAGAAGCCATTGCTGGTTTTAGGAATTTCAGAAGTTTTTTATGATGGGTAACACAGTAGCTCTTTTACTTTATGCGTTGCTTGCTCGAAGGTGGAAATAGTTGACTTCCAGAGTTCTTTTATCTCAGACTTTTTAGTGATAAATAAAAGCTGTAGATTATCAAAATAAAAAAGAATGGTCGAGGTGCCTTTGGTTTCTTGCAAGAGTGTCTGTAAATTCCTAGTGGAATTCCAGGCCTAGTGCTGATGGAGCTGGCAGTGGATATTGATCTCCACTTGAATTCACTGAATAAATAATGGTTGCCATAGTTATTGAGCATTCACAACTGGTAGGGAGGCAAGGAAATCTCCAAAACACCTCCTGTGATCATTTTGCCATAAAATTGTCCAATTAAATTATGCCTTATATAATTAAAAATGTAGGTTAATATGTAGATAGCTCAGGTTTCTTATATTAATTATAATTTAAATTATTATTGAAAGCCACCATTAAATATTTTGGCTGCTAACAAGAAAGGGCAATTATTATATTTTCTTATTACATGAAACAAGGTCAGTCAATATGATATGGCATCACCATTCTAATATATTATTATTATTATTAACAACTTTAAAAGGTCTTCATTTTGTCTGTTACAGTATTACCTAGTTATAAGTTGATTACCCAAGAGTAAAGAGCAGGTTTATTCTCATAATGACACTGATTTGGCTGTTTTCTTGCCATCCTTTTGCAGAACGACATGGATTAAAAGAACCAAAGAAAGTGGAAGAGCTATGCAACAAGATCACTAGCAGCTTAAAAGATCACTTAGCTTTCAGCTGCCAAAACAAAGGACAGCCACTTGAGTCTGCAGAGCCTAAAGTACTAGGTGTTCTTGCTGACTTGCGTTCTCTCTGCACACTGGGACTGCAGCGCATCTTTTACCTGAAACTGGAAGATTTGGTGCCACCCCCTTCCATTATTGACAAGTTGTTTCTGGATACCCTACCTTTCTGAGTCTCAAATTACCCTCATGAAAGGCTAATGCCCACCAGAGCAGGCAAATGGATTGTGACTTACTGCTAACATTTCTGCCCTCGCATAACAGAAAAGCAACTCCAGCCCTAAAATAAGGACTTTTCAGGCGCTTTTTCCTTGCAAACTAAGGCCTAAAATTTAATGGCTTACTATTTGGGGGTTGTGCTCTTGTTTTTGTTTATTTTTTGTGTGATTAGGGTTTTTTTACAAATTGCTAATAAGGCACTTTTGGACAATGCTATCCCAGCAGTAAAAGGTTAACAAGACTGTTTTAAATCTATTGTGTTTAACACCTCGTCATATATGGGGAATACAAATGTAGAAGCTGTGTTTGAAAACAAGAACAACAAATAGTTGTTTGCCAGGGTAGTATGTGTTTTGTGATGATACCTTTAGCATACTTCCTGTATCAAGGGCACACATATTGGCACAAACTAAACAAAAGTTCACTTTTTTTAACAAAGTACATTCAACTGAATATTTCGTATAAATCAGATATAGCAAAATGACAATGGCTGTTAGCTCCCATGTTCAAGTGCAATTTTTTAAAGTGCTGTCTTACTAAGTCTTGTTTATTAACTAATTTATTTTAATATGAAAATCAAATTGAAGAAATCAAGAGAGAAGATTACATGCACTAACTTACACGACAAAGTTTCCCAAACTTGAATCCATGTAGTGTGACTTACTGACAAATGTATGTGGAAGACACAGGGACAATTTGTGATTCAGTTGAGCACTTGTTCCTTAGATAAGGAAGTAAAAGTAAGTAGTGATTGGAACGCACAGGGTCAGCATCAGGGATCGTTAAGTTTTAGATTTAATCTAGTAACAAGTTAGTAAACAGACACAAGACGGTTTTGAAGAACAAGCAAGTCTTGTAAAATAGTATGAATGTAAGAGTTAGGAAGGCTATAGTGGGCTGCGTTTAAACATTCCGTGTTCGTACTCCTTTTTTGTATGTTTATACTGTTGATGCCATATTAATATGAAATAATTTGTTGCATAGTGTCTTTATTTGTATAAACGTTTGTATGCATGGTATATTGTAATGGCTTTGCCTGTATTTATTGCAATGACTGCCAGCTCATGGGAGCCGTGTTACACAAAGTAACTAAATGGGGTGTTCACACTGACTCAGATACACCAGTTAGAGAACTATATATATGTGTGTGTGTGTGTATATATACATATAAATATGTGTGTGTGTATATATACATATATATATATATATATATATATATATACGTATATACATATGTGTGTGTGTGTCTTTTTATTAACCATTTGTATATAAAATATCTGTCACTTCACAAGCAAAGTTATTTTACAGTTTATTTGCAGTGACTTTTAAGGCAGTACTGTTTAGCACTTTGATATTAAAATCTTGCTCATGTTTTGCTAAATTCAAATAATATTTAAATTTTTTAGTTCTAAAAAAACGTTATATGCACTGTATTAAGTCAAAATTTTGTTGATCATTTTGCTAAGAAATTTTTTTTGAATGTCAACCTGATGTCACTGTATCTTTTGTTAGCTTTAAACATTTTAGCTTTTTGTCTTTTTTTTTAAACTATGCTGTTTATATGGAAATTAAATTATACTATCAAACAGATGCCAAATGAATTGCCTAATTGCTGCAACAGATAACCCAGATATCAAATCATTGTATTGTTTTCAAGTAGTCATCTGGTATTTGATCACTTATTATGTTTGGATGTGCTTTTATGAAAATTATTCTTATATCAAGATTTCTAGTAGTGTCAATAGGAAAACAGACTTCTAATCACTATAGTCAATATTTCCAGTTTACCTGAAGATAATATTTGGAAGCCTTTTGCTTTTAGTATTGACTTTTAAGCTTATGTGCAAACATAATAGTATAATTAAATATCAGAGAAGCTAACATTTCTTGTAGGTTGGTGTCAGATGCCTGATCTGCAAGACAAATCCATTTTGACTGAATTTGAAATTTTGTATATAATTTGTATACACAAACGCGCGCACACACACACTAGACATCCAAAAGTGTGTTTACTTCTGTCCCTTTGTGTAAAACAAGATGCCTAAACACCGTTGAGGATCTGGGCCAAGGCCCCTTGAGAAATCATCTTTATTTCAGGACAAATCGTGAAAGCTGCTGAGCACCCTTAGTTCCAAGCTGAGGACTTTCAGCACTTCATGGGACTGGGCCCTCAAAAAGTATTTTCACACAAATCAGCATCGTTTTTCTAGGAACAAGATACGTTTACTAGGAAGCATGTTTTTGATGGTAGCCGGTCCAGAGCCCTATGTTAGACTTCATGTCGCCAATGTGCTTCAGTTTTCCATAGACATTCTTTACTGTGATACTCTCCAACATCATGTAATCTGTGGAATATCCTTCACATTTATTTAAATTCACAAAATTTATTTGTGCAGTATGATCAATGACGGATCATGATAGCAAAAGAAAGAATTAAAGAAGTTTAGCCTACTACTTTTGTTCGAGCTCTCTCAGTGTGAACATGCCTTTTTGCAGGCTGAATTCAGGAATATATCAGCTGTTAGAGGAGAGTGCCTTGCTTTTATTTCAGACAACAGAGTATTTCAAAAGTTTCTCTGCTCTTCTAACAGCAGTGTGGGTTTTTTGTTTTTTGTTAAGCTGTGGGTTGAAAGAAATGCTCTTGTACATATACAATGTAAATTCAAAACTATTAAACTGAATAACATTTTTTCAGAGGCCCCCGGTGTGTTTAATAAGTATGCTTAATTCTGATGTGAATTTTTTATCATTTGTAAAACATTAAAAATTCGTCTACTTGAGTCTTAAAAGTGGAAGCAAGCTTAAGAACACTGAAAATGTAATGGCAACACATTGCATTAAAATATCTTTTAAAAAAACACCTTAAAGCAAAACTTGCAGTGACTAGTCAGTATTGCCAACCCCAAATGTTCAAAAATCGTGTCAGGCTCACCAAAAATCATGAGATTGGCTTTAAAATCATTAGATTATGTAAAAATAATAGCTTTCTATTTGCCTTCTGCTTTTTAAGCCGTTAGGATGCACTGGGGTCATATTTTGAAGCTTCCTCCACAGCCACAAGGGCTAGAAAAGAAAAAATAAGTTAAGAACGAAGGCTGAAATCATCACATATCCACTTGACTCTAGGAACTGGGACTTTAAGGAAAACAACAATTATCATGAGACTCATGACAAAATCATGAGAGTTGGCATCACTGCAGGTTAGTTACAAAATCTTAGCTAGATATTGAGGGCCAGATTACAGCTGTCTGTGAGAAAGCCCTGAAGGGGAGTTCCTCCCTTCCAATAACTCCCCTTCCCCCTTCTCCTCCCCCCCCCCCAAGCAGCAGTAATTTACCTGCAGGTAATGGAGTGTAGAGGGGCAGGGGTGGGGGGGATGCCTACAGTTCTCAAAGCACCAGAGGGGTGTGTCTGGATAAAAGAAAGGCAGGGTCATGACCCCTCCCTCCACCACAATGCATCACAATATACCAGCAGGAGAACACTCCAGGTGGTACAGCAGCACTTCTTAAAGCCCTGGCAAGTCCCCCTCCTCAGTGCCGTTCTCCTTTGTAGGAGGGGTCATTTAGCCCTTACTAAATAAGCCTATGTAATTACCACTGCATTTTCTAAACAGTTGTAAGAAATGTCTGCCATTGTTTCAATATCTCCATAACTACAGATGGGCTCAGGGGCGAGCAGTTGTTTTCGCGGAACTTCCCAGCAGGAGGCCAGGTCGGATGAGGTGCAGTAGGACATGGGGGCTGCAGCTCACTAGATGAATGTGTAACAAAGCAGGAGATTGTCAAAAACGCTTCAAAAGGAGTCCTTTTTTTGACAATCATTCTTTTAAAATTAAACAACACTTAAAATTGTTAGTGAAAGAGAACGAGAGTAGAGTTCAGCGTTGAAGTCTCCTATTTGGTCAGACATTGAAATAGTGGGTTACATTCCCTGGGCCTGATCTTCCCCCTTCAAAAGAAGAGTTACTCTCACTGACTTCACACGTATTTAAACTCACAGTTATGGCAACGGCAGTGAATTGTGTCTGAGGTGGGAGAATAGAGCCACGTCCTGCCCTAAACGATCAGGGGCTTGCCGCCTTCTCTGCCCCAAGCTCCCATTGAACTTGAAGTCAAGCAAACTTTTGTGTGTGCAGAGAATGCAGAACTGGGCAACAGACTGTCAAGTCTGCAACTTCCTATTTGCTTGTTAATTTAAATATATTAAATATTTAAATGACTTAGTCCTTGGAATGAGATGTGTGGTCTGACCACTCAGTTCTTCAATGGGAGTTTGGCCTGAGTAAGGACTGCAAGGTCAGGTCCATATGGTAAGTCCATTCCTGTGAAGGAGGTGTGAACAACAGCTTCTGTACCCCTTTGAGCGTGAACATATCTGGAGGTGCGGTAAAACTCTTTACTACTACAGAGCCATTTCCCTTTTAACATTCAAGTTCGTTCACAGAATTAAAATATTCTGTATGATCCAACACACAAGCCTAAAACTTTGGTTATGTTTAACTTGAGGTAAAGTAGTTTTGTATAGGTTGGAGCATGTTTTTCACAAAAATGGCAACTCCCTTGGTGGAGGAAATTTGACATGCGTTATGATTGATTATGTGTATTACAACAGCATCTAGAGGCCGCAACAGAGATGTTAATCACTATGCCTAAGACATGGGTAAGAGGTGGGCCCTGCACAGAATAGCTTACAATCTAAACAGGCAAGACAGACAAAGGGTAGGAGAGGAAACAGTGCATAAGTGACATGCCCAAGGACACATGGCAGAACAGTAGTAGAACAGGGAATAGCGCCCAGTTCTCCTAACTCCCAGTTCAGTACCCTACTCACTGTACTACACAGCTTCTATGATAGACTTTTCTTTAAATGGACAATTGACATTCCCATGATACCAAATTTTAAACAAAATGACAAGAAAAGAAACCTATAGATTCAAAACAACGAAAGTATGACACACAAAAGGCTAATTTTGCTTTCTCTATTCATATGAGTAGTGCCAATTATGTCAATGGGGCTATTCGATTTGACCCAGCATTTGGAAGTAGGTTATGGTTGATTAACATACTAGATAGTGAGTATTTAGAAAGAAGAAATTCACCCTGATTTTATTGAATTAATGAAGCTGACCCATAGGAATATTGCAAGATATGGATTAAACAATGATTACTAATGGATAAGAGGATTAACAGTCTTATAAATGGCAAGCTATTTATATAGTAATTGTATAGCGAAGAGTCAGTTAATCAATTACTTAACTGTTAATGTGATATTTGAGAACTGAACTCCTAAGCTACTTTTATATGAAAACAATAATTGTGGTGATGTATTAAATTACAAGAAAAAGCAGGCGGTACAAAATATATAAATAATTTTTGTGTTTTTTTTTTTTAACATTGGATATCTTGATTTTTACATGAATATTTGGGGGCTGATCTAGCAGCCCTTGTTTACAGAAATAGCTCCATTAGCTTCTGTGGTTTTACTGCTGTGAATTCCATGCTGGATTAGGACACTGACTTGACCCTACCAAAGCAATGATATTTATTAACATTAAGGGTGAAGCGCCAGCTGTAACTGACATTGTCATGTCTACGGCAACATATTTGTTTGGAAACACTTTATGTACAATGCAACTATTTTAATGTCAAATCCAAGAGGGAAGAGATGGGAAAGAGAGGAGGCAATAGGAACACATGCTTTCACTTATTTCATCTCTTTTTTTAATTGTGCTTTTAAGTTTATGATAAGGGCACTCAGAGCTCTGGATGGACATTCTTTGGTGTGGCATTTTAATCAATAAACAATCTAAATGACATACATGCAGTGAAGTATTTTTAAATGCCCGAGATATGTGAAATACACCTGAGCCCCCTAACCTGTTAAGCAATTTGTTGAGCTTGGTTTAAAAAAAACCTACCCCTTTGTCCACTAAATTCCATTGTGCTCTGAGGCCCTTGTTCCCCATGAATAAGTACTGTAGAGTCAAAGTGAGTTAAAAAGAGACTTTCATATTAGAGAAACTTTCAAACATATTAGATATAAAACAAAAAATCATTTACCTTTCACATGGTTTTCATTATTTATCTTGTTATGTTTCCTAATTAATTGAAGATATTTGAGTTTAAACAAGACTCTGCCTCTTTCCAGCTCTTCCTACTTGATCCCGCAGAGAAGTCAGAATGCGGTATTTGTGGTATCATGTTACTTTCCATGGCAACAGTCAGTGATGTTACAAACACTGGATTGTGACTAGGGGTGGGCAAACCCCAAAGGCTCAAAAGTTCAGTTCAGATACTTACCTGAACCTATGAATGTCTCCAGTCCAGGCCCACACAACCTTTTCCCCCTTTACTTATGCTTTCCATCCCCCTTTTCTGATGACTGACTTCCAGACTCTCACTGCAGTTCTTTCCCAGTTACCTCTGC
>NW_020664580.1:2654988-2672279 GCF_002925995.2 Terrapene triunguis
TTTAAGGGGTCAAGGGGCGGGGTTAGGGTTTGATTGATGGTAGGGCCCTTATACTACTTAGATGCAAACTCAAGAATCAGTTTATCAACAAGGACATTCAGAAAAGTAAAGCAGCATAGGAAAGAACTACATAATCTTATGAACAAACAATTAGCTAAGTAATATAGGTAAAACTAACACAAACATGGAAAGCAAGCCAGTAGGTTTTTGCCATTTGAGATAAGGTATCAGCAGATTGTTAGGAAAGTAACAAAAATTAAAAATCCACAAAATAACCATTTGACTCAGAAAGCAAAAGACATAATAGGTGTTTTTGGCCACTATTGCATAGCTCTGTATAGCAAGCAAGAATCCCTGCAATAATATTACCAAATGCAAGAATTCTTGGCAGTGGCCATGCTCACAAAGCTTAGAAATACAAAGCAGAGGGTTTGTTCGGGTCCTTGGTAGTTAAGGAATTTGAGAGTAAAATCAAATCATTAAAATAAAATTTCAAACCTGGAAGGTTATGAATTTAAATGTTAGAAAACTCATTCTGCTGCAGATTGACGCATCACAATTTAAACTGATCTCCCATAAACTGCGAAAGAAAGTTCTTTGAGCAACTGGGGAGACACTATTACAATTCTTCCTAAAAAAGAACCAGAACTTGATCCATATGCCCCTACAGACCTATCTCCATTTTGGATATAGGCAATAGCTTTCTGACTAGGAAACGTTGAAAACAGACTTTCTGAAATAAGTTACCTAGGACACCTGGATCCAATGAGCCCTGTAAAAAAAGTAGACATGGTTCCAAATAAACTAAAATGAGGCCTTAATGTTGTCATACAAATCTCAGACCTCAGCACAAAACTATTCTTCCTCTTGCTTGACTCCAAAAAAGCCTCTGACAGAGTGAAATGCAGTTTTTTATTTTGGCAATACCCTGAAAAGATTCCAAAATCAGGCTCTGAGTTTATTTAAGAATGCAAGATGCACCCTATTCTATCCCTTCTTTTGTTTGATTTGATTGTGTTTCATTTTCTTCTTCTTTGCATTGGCCATTGAGCCTCTAGTAACAATGCTGTTATAGGATTTCAGGGAACTATAACAACTGGAATGGGAAATACTATTAATTAGCAATAGCATTTTACAGCTCCTAGATGTGGGCTAGTACCTTACATAAGGTACAATAATGCCTGGGGTCCAATTCACTATTGCCTGGCAGTATATTGTAAAAATAAGAGTAGTCTGACATCTAATACTACTGGTCTACACCTAGGTACCAGCTTTGCTTTCAACGCAATGCCTGATTTTCAGAGTTCATGAGCACTCGAAGTGCTAAATGGGTTAATGGGATCAACTACTGCTCAGTGCTTCTGAAAAATATTGCAATTCACTATTAGCATTAGCGTTAGAGTAGTGCCTAGCGATCCCAACTGCGATCAGAGTCCTATTATTCCAGGCACAGTACATATACATAGTTAGAGACAGCCCCTGCCCCAAAGAGCTTAAAATCAAAAGAAGCAGGACAAAGAAAGGAAGTAGTACCATTCCCCATTTTACAGACTGGGAATGAAGGCACAGAGAGACACCTTTCCTCTCCTATAACCTGATTCAGCATCTCTTTCTGAAATGCTGTGTCCAGATTCACAAATATAAAATTATTTAGGGAGATCATTTTTGAGAGCTTAGAGTGAAACACCAAGGACACACTTCCCAGTCCTCACAGATGTATACATTGTCAACTTTGATCAGACTCAAGTCAGAGTGTAAAACCCATCAGGTTCACAGGGGGAGTATACATGTTAGGAAGAGACAGAAAGTAAAACCTCCAAAATCTATTGTTTGTTCTGCACTAAAAGGAGACAAATAAAGCTGCAGAGGGCATTGTTTCTAGCATGAGATCCTAAAATAATAATTTAAAACATATTATTAAAGTATCTTTGAAACTGTGTCATAGAAGTTATTAAATGAAAAGCAGCAAAACTATTCTGTAAAGTGACCTATCTAATCAGTCCAGACCCTAGTGTCTTCTGCTGTGAAAAAGAGCTCTTAGCTTAGTTCACTGAAAAAATCACCAGAGTCCAGGTCAGACTCCCTAGCCCAGAGGACACAATACTAGAAGCAAACTTACCAGCCCCCTTGGCCCTCATTAGACACCAAATGACCTCTCTAAATAATCCCATTTCCATATTTCCCTATCTGGGCAAAGTCATAGAGAAAGATGCAGTGAACAAACTCCAGCAACACCAGTTCTTTGACAACGTCTTGGATCCCATGTAATCACAAATCAGTCAGACTTGGGTATGGCACTGGACGCACTACTCAATGAACTCATGGCCCCAAAGAAGGGCTAAAATCTAGAACTGGTTAAATGTTGCAAAACCAATGTTCATTAACATTTATTTGAATTCTAAATGGCTATTTACTGGGCCATGCCCCTTTAATTTACATATTTTGGGGGAATGGTTGCTCTTCATATGAATATCTGTATTTAAATACAGAAAGATTATTCATGCATGAGGAAGATAATTTGCTCTTTGCTATTCATTATTTATTATTTTCCCAATTTCAGCCATTCAAAATTTCAGTAATCCAACCAGGCAGCAGAAAAAATACTATGTGATATAAGTGACCAATCCCACATCACAAATAGCAAATAGTCAAAGTGAACAATTCACAATCATAGACTGAAAACTGTTCAACTAAATTCTTAGGTGACTACTCAAGGAGTCAATTCATTCTCAGAAATCAGGATCAGTTCATGAATGATTCAGGGACAGAAAAAAGGGCCAACGCTATCCAATATTTAGTTAGAATGAATAATTGAGCCAGCACTACTATTATCTATGCTGAGAGTGCTAGAGTTATTGCATCTCTGACACAGTCAACTATAATGTATTGATGGACAACCAGGGCATCAGTCTACATCTCGTCTTGGGAAAGGCACTATGCAGTTAGGGAGGGCCAGATCCTCAGTTGGTGTCAATTGGTGAAGCTTCATTGATTTTAATGGAGCTATGCCAATGTACACCAGTTAAGAGCCTGGCTTTAAGTATTATTGTCGGTAGCAGCAGTAATACTAATTTGTTATCGGATGTACACACCACACATATCTTTTGAATGGGAAATAGGTATGGAGAGCTGTTGATAGCTGTCACTTAGTATATAAATTCGGAGAAGTGTGTAAATTTGTGTGCATGTGCAATGTTATGGGCATATATAGTATATGCATGTGCATGTGCAAAGATTGCCTTGGTATGTCAACTGTGTATTTCCCTCCATTGTGATTCCTCTTTGACCTTGTTCCCATCACTTCCACAAATGCCTCTCTACAGCTAGCTTTCACCTGTGTCATGTGTTTCTTCTCAGCATGTCATCCTTTCCAGTTGTTCCCAGTTCACTTGAACATGCAGTTATTATCTTTAGTTTGCCATCAGTGGATCATATCTGCCAAGGGGCATCCAGCATGAGTTCTGCAGGTGTTGATCTTTTTCTTTCCTAGTGTTATACAACGCTACTTTTGCACTCTCCATCACTGACATAACACTTCCCCTGCCTTTTTCCATCTCCTTGGTCTCCCTCACACGCTCCCCATTGCTGTCTCTGCTCTACTGGGCACTTCTGTGGGTGCAGTCTGGTCTAGCTCAGAAGTGTGTGGTGGCGATACATGGACTGGATATGGATTTTGTAGGTGAGTAGAATTCTGCTCATGTTTACATGTATGTAGTGAGGAGGTGTGGCCTCCTTCTGAGCCAGAGGGGGAGGAACCACCCTCTGTGTCCAAGTGGGCAGAGCCAGACCTGCCTTGCCCCTCCCTCCAGAAGTGGGTAACAGGAACAGGAAGTATAAAAGGCAGAGCCTCTGGCTCAGTTGCAGCCAGGATGCCGAGGGAGACAGACGTGTCCTGCGTGATCCAGCCTGCTGACTCTGCTGCCGAACCGAGTGACGCCCTACCGGCCTGTTGGGAAACCTGTGTCTACCGTGGACCCGCCAGGACTGCCACTGGCCACCTACCTGGAGGAGATGGAAAGCACCCCATGGTTCCAGGTACACCTCAAAGGGAGAGTAGGAAGTGGCCCAGGGACACGACTTCAGTCTGGCTGTAGCGCTGCCTGAAGCACAGTCAGCGTGTTGCAGCTGGAATCCCCGCTGACCCAGTGGCGGACCACTCCGCCATTGTTAGGGCCCTGGTCGGGGCCAGATGGAGTAGGCTGCCACCCCCATGACACTCCACCCCTGGGGTGGCAGCCTCCCCTCACCAGGTCAAGAGGCTTGTGTTTGTCAGTAATCCGCTGGAGCTAGGACGCCCGACTCCTGGGTTTTTGCTCTGTCCCTGCACCAAGGGCCTAGAGCTAATTGTCTCCTGGGCCTTTGCTCTGCCCCTGCATTGAGGGCTCAGAGCTTAATTGACTGCTGTGTTTGCCCTGCCCCTGGCTAGAGGGCTCAGAGGCAACAGACTATTGTGTTAGCTCTGCCTCTGCTTGAAGGGGCCCAGAGTTTATAGACTGCTGGGTTTGCCCTGGCCCCTGCTTAAAGGGCCCAGAAACAATAGACTGCAGGCTGCCCAGCCCCAGCCTAGAGACTGGAGATGGTTGCTCATTCGGGGGCTCAACCCCATTACACTGGTCAGGACACTAGCGCCTGGGTTACTAATTCCCTTCTGATACAAGACATAGTGAGGCCTTATGGAAATTCTGGGAGGCAGGCAGGCACAAGCTCGCTTGCGTTAAGATCCCTCCCCCAGCCTTGTGGGAGGAGCCACTGGACATGGGACCCAATTGAATATGTGACACAACTAAGGAATAACAGGGCCGGGAGTGGGGGTTATAGGTTCAAAACTAGGGAGCCAGAGGGGGACACCGAGCAGAGAACCACGGACAGCGCCCACTGCGCCTCAAAGCTGTCTAGGGACCCAGCAGACACCATCCAAAGGAACTTTGCCCGGATGCGTGGGACAAGGGAGGAATGGAAATAGGCCCCACAGTCACAGAGCACCTCCTTGTCCAGCATTCTCCTCCTCGTGTTGAAGATGGCCACTTTTGCCAGTGCCAGGAGGAGGCTGACGAGGAGATCTCGTGACTTCATGGGGCCACGGACAGGATTTGCATATATGAAAAGGTGTGGGGAAAAGTGCAGCCAGAACCGCAACAGGAGTTTCTGGAGGAGCCTGAATAGGGGCTGCAACCTGGTGCATTCTAGATAGGCATGTGCCAGGGTCTCCCTCATGCCGCAAGAGGGACAGGCATCAGGGATGGGGAAGAACCGCACCAGGTACACACCCGTGCTCACGGCTCCATGAAGAAGCCACGAACTGATATCCTGGGCGGGCCGTGGGACTAGAGTGTAGTATAGGCTGGCCCACCAGGGTTCCTCACCCTCCGCAGGTGGTAGAAGGTCCCACCACTGGGTATCATGGCGGGACACGAGGGTGAGGAAGTGAAATGTGTGGAGCACAAGCATGTAGAGTTGGTCTCTAAGCGCAATTCGGAAATGAACTGATTGCAGGGCGTGCAGCTGACTCAGGTTATGGAAAGGAGGAGGGCTGGGGGGCGGAGGGGGGCTCGTGGGACAGGGGCCTGATGAGAAGGTCCCGAGGATGATTTAGTGAGGTGGTATGGCCTCCCTCCAACTCAGAGGGAGAGGGACAACCGCCACACCACTACAATGTACTTAATCTAAACTGCACTAAATACACTCTATTTTGAATATCTGGGCCCTCAGTCAGGCAGTGTCCATGCAAATCATTTTTTGTTACTTATTTTTTGGTGCTTTTTACACATCTTTCCAGCTCTTTCCAACCTTTCATATTACTTATTCCCATATTACCTTGTGACCATACATGGCTAACAGATCCCTGAATTTGGCCTCAAGCAACCTCCTCTTCATCTAGCTTTGAGCAACTTTTGCAAGATGTCAAGGAAGTCCCAGGGAGACCGAGTGGGTTAACCTTAATATTGGATATATGTAAGCTATTTAGAGAAGTGAATTTTCTACAGCATACAGGGACCAAATTTAAAAAGCTGTCTTCAAGTTTGTGCACACAATATTGGATGAATTTCAGTTGGTGGCATATTTTTAGAAAAGTGAGTCTCTGGCCTTTTTCCTCACAATGATAGCCTTGAAAACATAAACAAATGCAAACTGATCATCAGGGTTTAAAGGAACAAGCAGCTGGCCGTGACTTCTGTAGCAGGAGGCTGGGATGAGCTAAAGATCCCGCTTCCTCCCTACACACGTCCTTATACAAAATGAATCAATTAAAGTGAGGTTTATTCCAAATATCAGCTCATCATCCCTCCCCAAAATCCTGAGCTAGCAACCAGGATACGAGCCCACTGGGGACCTTGGGTGCACACTGTGTTAGCCCAAGCTGAAGCCCATGTCGCCGTGTCTTCACTACTTTTGTTACCCGTGCTAGCTAGATTAAAGATAACATGGGTATGCCTACCAGTGCTACAAACACACCTTCACTTGAGCTGCGGGCTGCAACCACTATTGCTGTGAGCAAGGCAGCTGCTGTACAGGGAACGACTGTCCTGCAACCCCCACCTGCCCAAAAGGAGAGGATGAGGGGTTCACCTGTAGTTCCTGCTCACCCCACCCTGCCAGCTGCTCCATCAACCCATGAAAAGGGGAAAGGGCCAGACTAGTTCTTTACTGAGTGGGAGTCGTGTATCTGCTATAGCCCACCTCTCTCTTTGCTGGTGTCTGCTAGAGCAGTCCCAGCCTGGCCCTGTGCTTCCCTTTCTACTTTTACCATCACATGTAGAAGACCTGCACCCCCACACCAGCTAGGGGAGAACTGCCCATTTCGAGACAGCTTAGATACACTCAAGCTTCTCTGTACAGTGAAGGGCTGAGATGGATTCACAACAGGAACATAAAAGTTGCTTAGTGATGGAGAAAGAGAATTAAATACAATAAAAATAAAAATGTCTGTCAGTGCATTCATGAATCATGGAAACCTCAGAAATCATGGATCATATTAACCTCATCGATGATTTTATTACAGAATTATGCCCAACATATATAAGAAATATAACGCAGAGAAACCAAACTTTAAAAACTCCATATGGGAGTGTCACACAATCCACTTATACTGGACAAATGTGTGCCACAAAGGGAGATATCTCTTGGTTATCCTTTGCTTGTGATACAAAATATTGCCTATTAGGAAATAAATTAGATTAAAAAAATCAGTGAAATAATACAAAAATGTGTACTCTTCCTATAATTACTGATAAAAATGTATATTAAATAATGAGATGCCCAAAACCATGCCCATGTATTATATCTATGTGCTATGGAAATCTACTTAGTAAAATGATAGTTCTTATATATATAATTTTTTTAGATGGCAAAGAAAAGTTTAAAGGTAAGTGCACCTTGGTCTAAAAAACATAAAGAAAAAGAAAAAGACATTAACTTCTCTTTAGTATTGAAGATGTATATTATTTGAGCTACTCTTGTATTCTTATATTTCCATGAAAAAGAGACAAACAGAATTACATATACAGTAACTCCTCGCTTAAAGTCATCCCAGTTAACGTTGTTTCGTTGTTACGTTGCTGATCAGTTAGGGAACATGCTTGTTTAAAGTTGTGCAATGCTCCTTTCTAACGTCTTGGCAGCCGCCTGCTTTGTCCACTGCTTGCAGGAAGAGCAGCCAGTTGCAGCTAGCTGGTGGGGGCTTGGAACCAGGGTGGAGCTACCCGCTCCCCTAAGTTCCCTGTGCTGCAGCCGCCCAGCAGGCTATCAATCGGCAGTTTAGCTGTCCCTCCCCCCCACTGCCATGTGTTGCTCCTGCCCTCTGCCTTAGAGCTGCTCCCAGAGACTCCTGCTTGCTGTGCAGGGGGGAAAATAGGGAAGGGGGGCTAATGTCAGGGTGTCTCCCTTCCCCCTGCTCCTGCACCCCGCTTACCCCTTCTCCATATAGAGCAGGGAGGGGACACGGACGGAGAGAGACAGAGAGAGCTTGGGGCAGCAGCTGCTGTCTCAACTTCCTGATCCACTTACAAAGACAATGCACTTAAGAGTGGGTCAGCTTACTTAAAGGTGTGCATCTCTCTCTCTCCCACACACAAGGTGTGTGTCTGTCTCTGTCTGCTATGCTGTCTCCCCTCCCTCCTGTTCGTGCTGCCTTGATGAGAGGCTACATTAACAACAATGTGTTAACCCTTGAGGGCTCAGCCTAGTGCTAGTTCATCATTTAGCAGCAAGGCATTCCCTGGAAAATATCCCTCCCTCTTCTACCCTCTAACGTCACCACCTCAACCAAGCTTCACAATCATCTGTTATTCCCCAACAGATAATAACGTAGGGCGTCGATGGCCCATCTCACTGCCAGGGCCTCTTTTTCTATTGTGGAGTACCGTTGTTCCCGGGGGAACAGTTTACGGCTTAAATACAGTATCGGGTGTTCTTCCCCGTCCAACTCCTGGGAGAGTATGGCCCCCAGGCCTACTTCCGAGGCATCTGTCTGAAGTATAAATTCTTTTGAAAAATCTGGGTGTCACAGGACCAGTTCATGAGTGAGTCATTCTTTCAGAGCTTCGAAAGCTTTATCACACTCTTCTGACCACTGCACTTGTCGAGGCTGTGAGTTCTTTGTAAGGTCCGACAGGGGGGCGGCTATGGATGCAAAGTCTGGCACGAAGCGACGGTAATATCCAGCTAGGCCCAAAAACTGGCACACTTGCTTCTTCGTCTTGGGGACTGGTACGTCTCTGAGGGCTTGCATTTTGCTGATTGGAGGCGTCAGTTTCCCACCCCCTACCGTATATTCGAGGTAGGTTACCTCCTCTTTCCCAAGGTGACACTTCGCCGGATTGGCTGTAAGGCCGGCTGATCGAAGTGCCTGCAACACCCCATCCAGATGGCGTAGATGGTCCTCTCAGTTGTTGCTATAGACTATGATGTCGTCTATATACGCCGCCGCATACTGGTCATGGGGCTGTAAGACCTTGTTCATCAACCATTGGAATGTAGCCGTGGCTCCGTGTAGCCCGAATGGCATCGTTATAAATTGGAAGAGGCTGAACGGGGTTGGGAAGGCAGTCTTCTCCCGGGACTTTGGGGTGAGGGGGATCTGCCAGTATCCCTTGGTTAGGTCTAAGGTTGATAAGTACCTTGCTCCCCAGAGCCGCTCCAACAATTCGTCCACCCGCGGCATCGGATACGCGTCGAAGCGGGAGATAGCATTGACTTTTCGGAAGTCAATACAAAAACGGGTAGTCCCGTCAGGCTTTGGGACTAAGACGATGGGGCTGCGCCACTCATTCTTTGATTCCTCCACAACCCCCATCTCCAGCATTGTCTCCAGCTCCTTTTGGACGGTGTCCCACATCTTCCGGGGTAACGGCTGGTGGTGGTCTCTTACCTTCTGACCTGGAGTGGTTGCTATATGATGGCTCATTAGAGTAGTTCACCCAGGGTGGGCGGATAAAACGTCGGGGAACTCCCCTGTCAATTGCTGTAGTTGCTCTCTCTGTATAGGGGCAAGGCCCACCCCTAATGTCACTGGCCTCGGGTCTGGGGGGTCCCCTACTAGGGGTCCGAGTTCTGATTCCGGGGTGGACGAGTCGATGAGCAGCAAGAGCAGGCGGCCCAACAGCAGCAGCAACAGGTGCAGTTGATGCAGCAGATGGCCAGCCAGCAGCAGCTGCTGATATCTCAGCATCAAGAGCATCAGCAGCAGCTCCTCCGGGACTTGGCGATCCAACAGCCGGCACAACAAGAACGCCTGGTGCAGCAGATGGCCACATTGCTACACCCGGCAGGAGCCACAGCCCCCATACCTGCCGGGGCCGGACCCAGGGAGAATGTAGGAGAGTTGCCAGTACGCCTCACTAAGATGGCGCCAGAGGATGACCCGGAGGCATTCCTGGTGACCTTCGAATGGGTGGCGACCGCCGCCAGGTGGCCCCCCAAGCACTGGGCCACTTTATTAGCTCCCTATTTGATGGGACAGGCCCAGGCCGCTTACCATAGCCTCGACCCCCAGGAGGCCCTAGAATACACCCGGGTGAAGGCGGCTGTATTGGACCACACCGGCATTAGTCCGGAGACCTATCGCCAACGCCTCTGCAAAGAACAGCACCTCCCCCGGGTCGCTCCCTACCGGCTGGGGAGTTGGGGTCTCCCACGGATCCCAGGGTTCTCCGTGAGTCTCCGGATCCGTCGCCTCCTCTGGTTCCTCCCCCAGTAGGAGTTCGTGCCGGCCTGTAGAAGCCTCTGTTCCTGGCAGCTTCAAGAGCGGCGGCTGGTCCTCTGCAGGAGCTTCCCAGTTAGGTCCTTCCCCTGCGGCCGCCAGCCCTGACTGAGCTGAGTTCCCTCCTTTTATACTCAGTGAGCATCTGGAGCATGCCCAGTACAAACGGGGCGGGACTTCCTCTGTCAGAGCTACTGGTCTGACGTCGCTGGGGCTGGTGCGGGGCGGGGTCTGCCCCATCACAGGGACCCTTTGTAAACTGCACTCAAAGTGGCTCAGAATACTCTATTTTGTCCAAAGAAAAGTATTATTAAGGATTTTCCAGAGCCAGCCAAGGAGATAAAGGTATTCCAAGATTTATCTATCATTGCAGAGATTTTGATACACTGGATGAAAACTACAAACTTCAAGTTTATGTTACAAGAGAAAAAAAAGACAAGGAAATGTAAGTTTTAGAACTGGTTGAAATAAAAAATGGCTTATCTTCAAAAATTCCTAAAAAACTATTGTTTTAAATATTTTTTCATAATTTTCATCAAAATGGTTCTAATTTTTTTACCTGGTTTTCAGTAAGCAAGAAAATTCAATCACTTAGTAAAAATTCTGAGTAACAATGTTTGCAAATTTTGCCACTGGGTATGTCTATACTGCAATCATGGGGTGTGATTACAGCTCACATAGACATACCTGAGCTAACTTTAATCTTGCTGGCTCAGAGATCGCAGCAGAGATGCCATGACAGTATGCACTTTAGTCCAGGCTAGTCTTGCAAGTAATTACCCCACGTTCTTGGTAGTCTTGTATAGCCCGTGCTGAAATGTGCACTGCCACAGTTGGATTAAAGCTAGTTCATGTGATTGCCATACAGACATACCCAGTGAAATGGAAACAACCTCCAAATTTCAAAATGTTTCATGATTAGTTTTTTCTTTCATTTTTTGACCAGCTCTAATAAGTAATAAAGCTATTCAGACAGCCACGCACCATGATAAAATCGTGTCATTACTCACGACAGAATCTCCCGACACTCTTCCCAGATCAAGTGTAACTGAGCAAGGTGATGTGCACTGATTTCAATTCACTCATCTTATAAAATCTTCAACTAGAAGGTTTTGTTCCGTAGGATTTGCAGCACCTAGAAAGCCTCGTGCAGTCAGCTGAGTTTCAGGTTTTTACAAGCTTCCACATACTGCTCCAGCAGTGTGCCTTAGGCCTGAGACATCACAGGGGGAGAGGGCAGTTCAGCCTCCATAACCAGTCCTTGTCTTTTTTGCTGCCAATTATAGGACTTATTTGGTGGGATGGGAGTATTTTTTGCTTTCCGTTTTATTGTAATACAGACATCAGTCCCTGGGACACTGGACTGAGATCGCAAACACTCATTTTCCATAGGACACTGAACAGCTATTAGAAGTTAACAGCTTTCAGGGTCTAATTCAGACTCTTTGGGTATGTCTACACTGCAGTTAAGAGCACACCTCACACACTCACCCTAGTGAGGCGCCCGCTAGTGCACTAAAAATAGCAATGTGGACATTCCGGCTCAGGCAGGAGCTTGGGCTGTCATGTCCACCCTACCCCCTTGGCTTGAGAGCCTGAGCGCCAACCTGAGCCGAAATGTCCACCCTGTTGTTTTTAGCACGCTAGCTCAAGCCCTGCTGGCACAAGTCTGTCTACTCAGTATGGGAGACTTGCTCCCAGCTCAGTGTAGACGTACCCTTCTAGATTCACACCCACTTACCTATTTGGGATCAACCTCTTTCACATAACTTTTGAATTAGGCCTATAGTGTCACTGCTGACCAACTTGAATTTAAACTAGCAACCTAAAGAAGAAAGGCTCTGCTATCCTATGACCATTTCCCCTGAGCCATCAAATATCTATTTAGCTCCATTTCCACTATTAAATGCTTGTGTATGTGTGTTTGGGGGTAGGTCTATTCTTGGTGGGCAGGAATATTCATAGATACCAGAGGCCCAGCCTGAACTTTATCTTTGGCACTCTACTTTGGCCATTCATGATATATTTTGGGTTTTAGGGCCAACTAATACTGTGTCTATTTTTTCTCTCTCCTGCACCTTTTCCAGGAATCATTTATTCCAGACACACACAGTACTGACTGCATAGTTCAAGGTGCAAGTCCATGTACAGACTGGAAAATGCAAGGAAATTCAAATTTAAATGAGATGGCTTTTTTACCTGGGTCTGGCACCAGTTACAAAGAAATCTAAAATGCACAAGGATCTATGTTTTATGTACTTAATATCAAAATGAAGCATCACATTGCAAAATAAAAAATTCCCTGGAACAATTATTTGTTGCTCTCTCTAAAAGCTATTTAAATGAACATCATCTTGAATTCCTTTTCTTTTTGTTCTCATTTTGAAAGTTCCATGCATTCTAGACACAAAACACAAGAATGCTGATATACACACTATATAGTTTTTGTAACAATATGCAGCAATCTAATTAGCACTGAATCAGATGAATTTGCCTTCCAGAAAGGGTGCAGTGGGAGTTTATAAAGTAGGCTAAATTATACTGCTTTAAAGCACATGGTAAAAAACGTGGCTTTTTTATATGATCAGGCAATATAACCCTGAGCATGTCTGGCCAGGGATTCCTTCTAATGTGATCTTATTCCATACTTTCTATCAAAACTGACTAAAGTAAATTAACTTAAAAAAGTACCTGCCACTTGTCATAGGCGTGATGTCCCAGGAGGGTTGATTTTTCCTCACAGGATTTATATTGATACGAAACGTTCTTTACAAAAATAGGGCCATTCCTGCAGGTTGAGCAGTACCCCTGAACCCAGAAGAGCTACTAGTGTGAGTAAGTCTCTCTCAGCACGAGCAAAGGCTGCAAAGTCTGACCCATAATTAATTTTTAAAAAATTCTCTGTACTTTTATGGTTTATGCCCAATTATTAATAACAGTGGGCCAGACTGCCGCCTGGCATGAAAAAAAACCTGCATGAGGTAATTAGGGGAGGAGGAAAGCTCAATAAGCTTCCATTATGGAGCGCTCCTGGCACTGTCCCCTCTGTGGGGAAGGGCTCAGGTGCAGGGCACAGATTAGAGACCACAATCACTCCCAGCAACAGAAAAGGGCCTCCACACATATTCTGCTAAAAGCTGTCCTACAGGCACGGGGACTGCTTTGCTGGTCCCCTCTCCTTGGAATGCAACTCCTATTGAAGCCAGATTGCCACTGACCGGGTCCCCCTGTGGATGCTAAGTGCTAGCTGTGCCAAGGAACCAATAGGAGATAATATAGCCGACAGCTGTATTTGCTTCTGTCCTTGCTTTTGCATGGAAATTGAGGCTCAGAGCAGGGGACCCTCTTCCACTTCACCCACCTTTCTCCAACTCTAGTAGTCCACAAAGCCCCTTCCATGTGGAGTGTGACTGGGATATGTACAATTAATTCCTGCATCTCAGCCTATCTCTTAGATAATGCACAAGCCTAAATTCTGCCTTTTCAGGGCACTGCATTTCAATCCCAAATTTAGGTTTTACAAATAGCTACCAGTCACTGTCAAAGAGAGAAAAGACATACAATTTCTTAGAATATAAATATTCATATTTAATACAAACAAGGCAGTTTACACAGCAATGGAAGTACTACCTACAATAACGTTTTTAACCAACCTATTACCTACACAGACTATCAATTAAAACCTTCCAAAACTGACTTTCACGTTCCTGCTGCTGCTTACACAATAAATAAACATGGAAAATAAACATGATTCATAACATCTGCGTTACTATTGTAGAATTGCAACAGGATATTCACATTATTTTGGAGAACTCACATATATACACAGTCTTTCCTTTCTGATCTTCTCCAGAGACAATTACTGAGCCTATGGTGTGCCCAACAGTGTAATGTGTGTAACCTGGGTCTCCAGGCACTGAAAGGTAATTGCAGAGTGTCTCTGGCCATGTGTACGCTGCTACCAGCAACAGTGTAAACTCCCAGTGTAGATGCTCTGCACTTTAGTAAACTGTGATTTGAACCAATCAGTTTACCATGTTTTCAAACTGATGCATGTTACACTGTGGTGTTATATACACATCATTGTAAATGACATCTCTAGCTCAGGCAGTCAAATTACATATTCTTCACAGTGATATTATGATATGATTATGACATAGTTATGATGTATTTTATGCAAGATAAGTCACGTGAGGTGTCATTGGATATGTTATGGTTTGCTGAATACGATTATCCTATTTGTAATCATGTATCATTTTTGTATCCAAAGTTATGAATCTTGACTATGCATCTGTATTTCAAAATGTAGTTGCACCTGGGCAATGCAGGGCTGCCCAGAGGATTCAGGGGGCCCGGGGCAAATCAATTTCGGGGGCCCCTTTCATAAAAAAAAGTTGCAATACTATAGTAACATGTATTTGGAAATGTAAAAAATAACCAGTGAAATACATTCAAAAATTAATTTTTAATAATTTGAAAATACATGAAATACATTATTTAAAAACATTAAATGCTTTAATGGTATGTATACATTTGCAATTACATAATGGGCTGTCGCTGGGTGATGGTCGGTGCCAATGGGGTGTCGCTGCCTGGGGGTGACACTACTGTGGCCCAGGCCTGGGTGGGGAGCTGGGCTCTGGGTTGGGGGGTGCCCGGCTCAGAGGGGCTGGGCTCGGAGCTGGGGGTCAGGGCTGGGAGGGATGGGGTCGGGGTGTGCCCGGCTCAGAGGGGCTGGACTCGGAGCTGGGGGTCAGGGCTGGAGGGGTGCCCGGCTCAGAGGGGCTTACTACGCTGCTCACCCCCTCTCCCAGAGCCTCAGCAAGCCGCGTCCAGGAGCTCCTGCCGCTCGGCCCACTGGAGCTTGAAGCCCCACCCCCTTTCCACGCGGCTCCGACCGGGAGGAGCTCAGGCCATGTCACTGCAGCGCTGTCCGGGGCCGCTCCTGGACACGGCGCGCTGAGGCGCCGGGGGATGGGGGAAGGCGAAGGCGGAGGGTGGGGGGAGCCTCCGACATTCTTGTGGGGGCCCCTGCGGGGCCTGGGGCAAATTGCCCACTTGCCCCCTCCCCTCTGGGCGGCCCTGTGGCAATGCCCGCTAGGCAAAATATTCTCAGTCTAGATGGCTGGCTGAGAAGGGCCCATTCAGGTTAATGAGCCAGTAGGAAGAAACAATAGGCCTTAGGGGAAGCTTATCTCCCACCTGGGGAGCCTTCCTGAGGATGCTACAGACAGCCTCCGAGTAATGGCTGCCGTGACACTACAGGGACATGTCACCAGGTCACCTGGTGCTAGACTCCATCTTGGGATGTCTATTTTTCCACTAACTGGTATGGAAACCAAGCTTTGAAACAAAGGGTTCCCGCCATATGCAAAAGCTATATAAGGCAGGAGAGTGGCATCATCTTGGTTGTTCACTGACTCCCCACCCAAGAAGACTCCTGGAAACACCTAAGGAACAAAGACTGAACTAGGGGACGTGCTGGACCCTAGCTAAATAGCTTTTTAGCCTGTGAATGGAACACGTGGGGATTCCAAACTGTTAGCAAGAGCAGTTTGCCCCTTAAGAATCTGCAGCCTGCTTGTATCATCTCTTAGAACATAAGAACAGCCATACTGGGTCAGACCAAAGGTCCATCTAGCCCAATTTCCTGTCTTCCAATAGTGACCAATGCCAGGTGACCCAGAGGGAATGAACGAACAGGTAATCATCAAGTGATCCATCCCCTGTCACTCAATCCCAGCTTCTGGCAAACAGAGGCTAAGAACACCATCCCTGTCCATTCTGGTAATAGCCATTGATGGACCCATCCTCCATGAACTTATCTAGTTCTTTTTGAACCCCATTATATTCTTCACCTTCACAACATCCTCTGGCAAGGAGTTCCACAGGTTGACTGTGTGTTGTGTGAAAAAATACTTCCTTTTGTTTGTTTTAAACCTGCTGCCTATTCATTTTATTTGGTGACCGCTAGTTCTTGTGTTATGAGAAGGAGTAAATAACACTTCCTTATTTACTTTCTCCACACCAGTCATGGTTTTATAGACCTCTATCATATCCCCCCGTAGTTGTCTCTTTTCCAAGGTGAAAAGTCCCAATCTTATTAATCTCACCTCATATGGCAGCTGTTCCATACCCCTAATCATTTTTGTTGCCCTTTTCTGAACCTTTTCCAATTCCAATATAACTTTTTTTGAGATGGGGCGACCACATCTGCACACAGTATTCAAGATGAGGGCGTACCATGGATTTATATAGAGGCAATATGACATTTTCTTTCTTATTGTCTATCCCTTTCTTAATGATTCCCAACATTTTGTTCACTTTTTTGACTGCTGCTGCACATTGAGTGGATGTTTTCAGAGAACTATCCTCAATGATTCCAAGATCTCTTTCTTGAATGATAACAGCTAATTTAGACCCCATCGTTTTATATGTATAGTTGGGATTATGTTTTCTAATGTGCATTACTTTGCATTTATCAACATTGAATTTCATCTGCCATTTTGTTGCCCAGTCACCCAGTTTTGAGAGATCCTTTTGTAGCTCTTTGCAATCTGCCTGGGACTTAACTATCTTGAGTAATTTTGTATCATCTGCAAATTTTGCCATCTCACTGTTCACCCCTTTTTCCAGATCATTTATGAATATGTTGAATAGGACTGGTCCCAGTACAGACCTCTTGGGGACACCACTATTTACCTCTCTCCGTTCTGAAAAATGACCATTTATTTCTATCCTTTGTTTCTTATCTTTTCTTATCCCATGACAGCTTACTTTGCTTAAGAGCCTTTGGTGAGGGACCTTGTCAAAGGCTTTCTGAAAATTTAAGTACACTATATCCACTGGATTCCCCCTTGTCCACATGCTTGTTGACCCCCCTCAAACAGGGCCGGCTCCAGGCACCAGCTTCTCAAGCAGGTGCTTGGGGCGGCCGCTCCGGAGAGGGGCGGCAGGTCCAGGTATTCGGCGGCAATTCGGCGGACGGTCCCTCACTCTGCCTGGGAGTGAAGGACCTCCCGCCGAATTGCCGCCGCAGATCGCGATCGCGGCTTTTTTTAGATCGCGATCGCGGCTTTTTTTTTTTTTTTTG